>NW_017194994.1:0-9100 GCF_001704415.2 Capra hircus
GGTCGTGCCCACACATTCCCTGAGCCCCATTGTGTTCAGTCCATTCCAGGAAAACTGGTTTTCCCTGCACGTGCACTGCCTCGGACTTTCAAGCGAGGATCGACTCACACCACTGTAGCATGTGGGACAGCCCTGTGGAAAAGCCTCGTGGGAAAGCCTCGAGGGAAAGCCTCGAGGGAAAGCCACAGATCCCTTGATACGCGAAGGGAAGCGTGACACTGCTGCTACAGCTCGGGAGGAAAGCGCACGTGCATGGCCCCACTCGAGACGAGGACTTACTCCCTGGGGGAGACTCCAGAAGTACCCCAAGAACCATGTCTGCACTGGAGAGGAATCCTCAGGTTATGACACCAACTCCACACAAGGTCTTAGGCCCCGGCATCGATGGGAGAGGAATTCCGAAAGGCCCCTGAACAACTCGCATGGGTACTGGCCTTTCCTGAGGCCACCAGAGCGGGGTCCCTGAGGTCCCCGTCCTAAGTCGAGAGCACCTGCCGTAACTCGAGAAAATCCAGGAGGTTCTCCCCTCCAGGCGAGATGAGGCCCTTTTCCGCTGAGACGTCTCGAGTCTAATCACACCTAAATTCTGGAACTTCCAAAGGGTCCTTCACACCCTTGCTGCAACTCAAGAAGTTCCCCGACATACCCGTCTCCACTCGAGAGGAAGCACGAGAGCCCAGCCCACATTCAGATGAGCCGTGTTTCCGCCTCGTAGCTCGAGAGGAGGGATCCTTTCCCTGCGTGTCCGGAAAGAATTCCCGGCGTTCCTGTCGCATCTCAAGAGGAGGCGCTCTAAACAGTAAAGGTGAGAGGAACTCCAGGTCGTGCCACCATTCCCAGAGTCCCCCGGATGTCTCAGTCAATTCCAGGGAAACCTGTTTTCCCTGCACTGCCTCGACTTTCAATCCGAGGATAGAGTCACACCACGGTGGAACGTGGGACAGCCCTGTGGGAAAGCCTCGAGGGAAAGCCTCGTGGGAAAGCCTCGAGGGAAAGCTCGTGGGAAAGGCTCGAGGTAAAGAAACAGATCCCTTGATCCACGTGAAGGAAGCCTGACACTGCTGATACAGCTTGGGAGGTAAGCGCACGTGCATGCCCCCACTCGAGACGAGGACTGACTCCCAGGGGAGTCTCCAGAAGTACCCCAAGATCCATGTCAGCATTGGAGAGAAATCCTCAGGTTCCAGCAACGACTCCACACAAGGTCTTAGGCCCGGCATCTCCGGCAGAGCAATCCCGAGAGGCCCTCGAGCAACTCGCATCGGGACTGGCCTTTCCTGAGGCCACCAGAGTGGGTCCCTGAGGGCCCCGTCGTAAGTCGAGGGCACCTGCCGCAACTCGAGAAAATCCTGGAGGTTCTCCCCTCTAGGCGAGATGATGCCCATTTCCACAGAGGCGTCTCGAGGGTAATCACATCTAACCTCTGGAACTTCCAAAGGATCCTTCACACCCTTGCTGCAACTCAAGAAGTTCCCCGACATACCCGACTCCACTCGAGAGGAAGCACGAGAGTCCGCCCACATGCACAGGACCCCCGTTTCCGCCTCAAAGGACGAGAGGAGGAATCCTTTCCCTGCGTGGTGGGGAAAGAATTCCCGGCATTCCGTCCCATCTCAAGAGGATGCGCTCTCCACAGGAAAGGCGAGAGGAACTCCAGGGTCGTGCCACCATTCCCAGAGTCTCCCAGATGTCTCAGTCCATTCCAGGGAAACCTGTTTTCCCTGCACTAACTCGACTTTCAAGCCAAGGATCGACTCACACCACGGGGCACGTGGGACAGCCCTGTGAGAAAGCCTCGTGGGAAAGCCTCGTGGGAAAGACTCGAGGGAAATCCACAGATGCCTTGAACCACTCGAAGGGAAGCATGAAAATGCTGCTACAGCTCGCAGGAAAGCGCACGTGTATGCCCCCACTCGAGACGAGATCTGACTCCCCTGGGGAGACTCCAGAAGTACCCCAAGATCCATGTCAGCACTGGAGAGGAATCCTCAGGTTCCGAGCACTGACTCCACACCAAGGTCTTAGGCCCGGGCATCGACGGGAGAGGAATCCCGAGAGACCACCGAGCATCTCGCATGGGGACTGGCCTTTCGTGAGGCCACCAGAGCGGGTTCCTGAGGTCCACGTCGTAAGTCGAGAGCACCTGCCCGCAACTGGAGAAAATCCAGGAGGTTCTCCCCTCCAGGCGAGATGAGGCCCATTTCCGCTGAGGCGTCTCGAGGCTAATCACACCTATCCTCTGGAACTTCCTATGGGTCCTTCACACCCTTGCTGCAACTCAAGAAGTTCCCCACATACCCGTCTCCACTCGAGAGGAAGCACGAGAGTCCCGCCCACATCCAGAGGAGCCCCGTTTCCGCCTCCTAGCTCGAGAGTAGAGATCCTTTTCCTGCGTGTTGGGGAAAGACTTCCCGGCGTTCCCGACGCATCTCAAGAGGAGGCACTCTCCACAGGAAAGGCGAGAGGAACTCCAGGGTCGTGCCACCATTCCCAGAGACCCCCAGATGTCTCAATCCATTCCAGGGGAAATCTGTTTTTCCCTGCACTGCCTCGACTTTCAAGCCGAGGATCGACTCACACCACGATGCACGTGGGACAGCGCCTGTGGGAAAGCCTCGTGGGAAAGCCTCGAGGGAAAGCCACAGATCCCTTGATCCACGGCAAGGGAAGCGTGACACTGCTGCTACAGATCAAGAGGAAATCGCACGTGAGTGCCCCAAATTCCAGACGAGGACTGACTCCCCTGTCGGAGAATCCAGAAGTACCCCAAATCCATGTCAGCACTGGAGAGGAATCCTCAGGTTCCGGCAGCGATTCCACACAAGGTCTTAGGCCCCGGCATCGACGGGAGAGGAATCCCGAGAGACCCCGAGCTACTCCCATGGGACTGGGCCTTTCCTGAGGCCTCCATAGCGGGTTCCTGAGGTCTCCGTCATATGTTGAGAGCACCTGCCACAACTCGAGAAAATCCAGGAGGTTCTCCCCTCCAGGCGAGATGAGGCCCATTTCCACTGAGGCATCTCGAGGCTAATCACACCTAACCTCTGGAACTGACAAAGGGTCCTTCACACCCTTGCTGCAAAGCCAAGAAGTTCCCCGACATACCCGTCTCCACTCGAGAGGAATCAGGAGACTCCCGCCCTTCATCCAGAGAAGCCCCGTTTCTGCCTCCCAGCTCCAGAGGAGGGATCCATTCCCTGCGTGGTCGGGAAAGAATTCGCGGCGTTCCGGTCGCATCTCAAGAAGAGGCGCTATCCACAGGAAAAGGCGAGAGGAACTCCAGGGTCGTGCCACCATTCCCAGAGTCCCCCCAGATGTCTCAGTTCATTCCAGGGAAACCTGTTTTCCCTGTACTGCCTCCGACTTTCAAGCCGAGGATTGACTCACACCACGGTGGCACGTGGGACAGCCCTGTGGGAAAGCCTTGCGGGAATGCCTCGTGGGAAAGCCTCCAGGGAAAGCCTCGTGGGGAAAGCCACAGATCCCTTGATCCACGCGAAGGGGAGCATGACACTGCTGCTACAGCTCGGGAGGAAAGCACATGTGCATGCCCCCACTCGCGACGAAGTCTGACTCCCCTGGGGGAGACTCCAGAAGTACCCTAAGATCCATGTCAGCACTGGAGAGGAATCCTCAGGTTCCGGCACTGACTCCACACAAGGTCTTATGCCGGGGTCCAGCCCTGGTGGATCCAGGGAATTCGAAGGGTGGATGGCGTTGGCGTGGAAAGACTTGTTTATTTATTAATGTAAGATTAGATTAGGAAACTATAGTGTAGTAAGAAGATTAAGTGGAGGAAGAGGGCTGAATAGCTTGGTTTACGCGGAAGGCCAATAAAATTCCAGACAAGGAATTTGCACCACCTACGTTGGGCCACCGGCGCCCGCTTGAATATCTAAGGGTGCCTCGCCTTAAGCTCCCTTTCGTGCGGGTCTTAGCAGCCAGGGCAAGTAAGTAGACCTGGCGATCCTCCGCACTCGAGGTGGAGATTCAGCCTGAAGTTAAAGTAAAGAGCAGAGAGAAGGAAAGTTAGAGAAGAAGAAAGAGAGAGAAAGACACGGGGGGAGCCAGAGTCCCAAGAAACCAGGCTGAGAGACTAGTTCGAGAAGCTGGTCCGAGAAACTGGCCCCCGGCCCCTGGCCTCCTCCTTTATTGTTCAGAAGGCCTTTTTATACTTTTGATAAAACATGGAGATCAATGGATAACACAAAATTATGTAGCATTCACAACCCAGATTATTTCTGTATATCATTTTGTATACAAAAGGTCTCAGGTGATTTACATTATCTTCTGGCCAAGAGGCTTGTTAACACTTTTTGGCTCTCTTTCTTAATGAATGTTAATTTTGTTTCCCCTGAAGTGTTTTTTCTTTAATCTGAATCTCCTTAAAGCATTAAAGTTACATCTCTAAATAAACAAAGGTGCAGTGGGTTATAACAAAGAAGGTACTTAACTCAAAGATCTAATGTTGCTAATACCAGGTCTACTACTTGTTTTTCTATATACCAACTATATCTAAAAATAAAGGATATGAAAATTTGGCAGCAAGCATTGACCTAAAAAATGAAACTTTTAATCAGTCCCATTCTAAAGATTTTGACTCCTCGGAAGCTCCTGCATTCCTAGGATGTTTTAAGCTTCCTGTGCCTCCTGCGGTCAGGAGGCCTCAAAACAATCACAAGCACAGCTGTACGGAGTCCTACAGGCAGGCTAGAAAGCCATCAGAGGGTTTTTGGATTTGAAACACTCTTTCAAAATGCAGAAGACTAACGCCCTGAATTGACTTTTTCCAGAAAAGGTCAGAAGATGTGAAAAAGCAGAGCACTAAAAAACGGCAGATTTTTGTTGGGGTACATGCTTAAAAAATTTCCAGAGGGGTCCCTGAAGTCTGAGCACGCCTTGCTTATGTCAGCTTCCTTCCTCATAACCTTGTCACGGGCGGGCTTCCTCACACTGGCTCCCGGCCAGTCTTAGGCCCCGGCATCGACGGGAGAGGAATCCCGAGAGGCCCCCGAGCAACTCGCATGGGGACTGGCCTTTCCTGAGGCCACCAGAGCGGGTCCCTGAGGTCCCCGTCGTAAGTCGAGAGCACCTGCCGCAACTCAAGAAAATCCAGGAGGTTCTCCCCTCCAGGCGAGATGAGGCCCATTTCCCCTGAGGCGATCGAGGCTAATCACACCTAACCTCTGAAACTTCCAAAGGGTCCTTCACACCCTTGCCTGCAACTCAAGAAGTTCCCCGACATACCCGTCTCCACTCGAGAGGAAGCACAAGAGTCCCGCCCTCATCCAGAGGAGCCCCTTTTCCGCCTCCTAGCTCGAGAGGAGGGATCCCTTCCCCTGCGTGGTCGGGAAAGAATTCCCTGCGTTTCGTCGCATCTCAAGAGGAGGCGCTCTCCACAGGAAAGGCGAGAGGAACTCCAGGTCGTGCCACCATTCCCAGAGTCCCCAGATGTCTCAGTCCATTGCAGGGAAACCTGTTTTCCCTGCACTGCCCTCGACTTTTCAAGCCGAGGATCGACTCACACCACGGTGGCACGTGGGACAGCCCTGTGGGAAAGCCTCCTGGGCAAGCCTCGAGGGAAAGCCACAGATCCCTTGATTCACGCGAAGGGAACGTGACACTGCTGCTACAGCTCGAGAGGAAATCGCACGTGCATGCCCCAATTCGAGACGAGGACTGACTCCCCTGGGGAGACTCCAGAAGAACCCCAAAATTCATGTCAGCACTGGAGAGGAATCCTCAGGTTCCGGCAGCGACTCCACACAAGGTCTTAGGCCCCGGCATCGACGGGAGAGGAATCCCGAGTGGCCCCGATCAACTCGCATGGGGACTGACCTTTCCTGAGGCCACCAGAGCGGGTACCTGAGGTCCCCGTCGTAAGTCGAGAGCACCTGCAGCAACTTGAGAAAATCCAGGAGGTTCTCCCTCCAGGCGAGATGAGAGGCCCATTTCCGCTGAGGTTCTCGAGGCTAATCACACCTAACCTCTGGAACTTCCAAAGGGTCCTTCACACCCTTGCTGCAACTCAAGAAGTTCCCCAACATACCGGTCTCCACTCGAGAGGAATCACGAGAGTCCCGCATTCACCCAGAGGAGCCCGTTTCCGCCTCCTAGCTCGAGAGATTGATCCTTTCCCTGCATGTCGGAAAAGAATTCCGGCGTTTCCAACGCATCTTAAGTGGAGGCGCTCTCCACAGGAAAAATAGAGAGGACTCCAGGGTCGTGCCACCATTCCAGAGTCCCCCAGATGTCTCAGTCCATTCCAGGGAAACCTTTATTCCCTGCACTGCCTCGACTTTCAAACGAGGATCGACTCACACCACAGTGGCACGTGGGACAGCCCTGTGGAAAGCCTCGTGGGAAAGCCTCGAGGGAAAGCCACAGATCCCTTGATCCATGCGAAGGGAAGCGTGACACTGCTGCTACAGCTCGGGAGGAAAGCGCACGTGCATGCCCCCAGTCGAGTAGCGACTGACTGCCCTGAGAGACTCCAGAAGTACACCAAGATCCATGTCAGCACTGAGAGGAATCCTCAGGTTCCAGCACCGACTCCACACAAGATCTTAGGCACCGGCATCGAAGGGAGGAGGAATCCCGAGAGGCCCCCGAGCAACTCGCATGGGGACTGGCCTTTCCTGAGGCCTCCAGAGCGGGTCCCTGAGGTCCCCGTCGTAAGTTGAGAGCACCTGCCGCAACTCGAGAAATCCAGGGAGGTTCTCCCCTCCAGGCGAGATGAGGCCCATTTCCGCTGAGGCGTCTCGAGGCTAATCACATCTAACATCTGGAACTTCCAAAGGGTCCTTCACACCCTTGCTGCAACTCAAGAAGTTCCCCGACATACCGGTCTCCACTCAAGAGTAACAGGAGAGTCCCGCCCATTTCCAGAGTGGCCCCGTTTCCGACTGCTAGCTCGAGAGGAGGGATCCTTTCCCTGCGTGGTCGGGAAAGAATTCCTAGCATTCCTGTCGCATCTCAAGAGGAGGCGCTCTCCACAGGAAAGACGAGAGAGGAACTCCAGGATCAGGCCCATTCCAGAGTCCCCCTGATTCTCAGCCATTGCAGGGAAACCTGTTTTCCCTGCACTGCCTCGACTTTCAAGGAGGATCGACTCACACCACGGTGGCACGTGGGACAGCCCTGTGGGGAAGCCTCGTGGAAAGCCCTGTGGGAAAGCCTCGAGGGAAAGCCCCTGATCCCTTGATCCACGCAAAGGGAAGCGTGACACTGCTGCTTCGCTCGGGAGGAAAGCGCACGTGCATTCCCCCACTCGAGACGACGACTGACTCCCCTGGGGAGACTCCAGAAGTACCCCAAGATCCATCTCAGCACTTGAGAGGAATGCTCAGGTTCCGGCACCTACTCCACACAAGATCTTAGGCCCCGGCATCCACTGGAGAGGAATCCCGAGAGGCCCCGAGCAACTCGCATGGGGACTGGCCTTGCCTGAGGCACCAGAGCGGGTCCCTGAGGTCCCCGTCGTAAGTCGAGAGCACTGCCGCAACTCGAGAAAATCCAGGAGGTTCTCCCCTCCAGGCGAGATGAGGCCCATTTCCGCTGAGGCGTCTCGAGGCTAATCACACCTAAACTCTGGAACTTCCAAAGGGTCCTTCACACCCTTGCTGCAACTCAAGAAGTTCCCCGAGATACCCGACTACACTCGAGAGGAAGCACGAGAGTCCCGCCCACATCCAGAGGAGCCCCGTTTCCGCCTCCTAACTCGAGGGGATCCTTTCCCTGCGTGGTCGGGAAAGAATTCCCGGCGTTCCCGTCACACCTCAAGTGGAGGCGCTCTCCACAGGAAAGGCGAGAGGAACTCCCGGGTTTGTGCCACATTCCAGAGTCCCCCAGATGTGTCAGTCCATTCCAGGGAAACCTGTTTTCCCTGCACTGCCTCGACTTTCAAGCCGAGGATCGACTCACACCTCAGTGGCACGGGACAGCCCTGTGGGAAGGCCTCGTGGGAAAGCCTCGAGGGAAAGCCACAGATCCCTTGATCCACGCGACGGGAAGCGTGACACTGCTGTTACAGCTCGGGAGGTAAGCGCACGTGCATACCCGCACTCGAGACGACGAGTGACTCCCCTGGGAGACTCCAGAAGTACCCCAGGATCCATGTCAGCACTGGAGAGGAATCCTCAGGTTCCGCACCGACTCCAAACAAGGTCTTAGGGCCTGGCATCGAAGGGAGAGGAATCCGAGAGGCCCCGAGCAACTTGCATGGGGACTGGCCTTTCCTGAGGCCACCAGAGCGGGTCCCTGAGGTCCCCGTCGTTAGTCGAGAGCACCTGCCACAACTCGAGAAAATCCAGGAGGTTCTCCCTTCAGGCGCGAGATAAGGACCATTTCCGCTGAGGTGTCTCAAGGCTAATCACACCTAACCTCTGGAACTTACAAAGGGTCCTTCACACCCTTGCTGCAACTCAAGAAGATCCCCAACATACCCGTCTCACTCGAGAGGAAGCACGAGAGTCCCGCCCAAATTCAGAGGAGCCCCGTTTCCGCCTCCTAGCTCGAGAGGAGGGATCCTTTCCATCAGTGATCGGGAAAGAGTTCCCAGTGTTTCCGGTGCATCTCAAGAGGAGGCGATCTCCACAGGAAAGGCGAGAGGAACTCCAGGGACGTGCACCATTCCCTAAGTCCCCCAGATGTCCCAGTCCATTCCAGGGAAACCTGTTTTCCCTGCACTGCCTCTACTTTCAAGCCCGAGGATCGACTCACACCACTGTGGCACGGGACAGCCCTGTGGGAAAGCCCGTGGGAAAGCCTCGAGAGAAAGCCTCGTGGGAAAGCCTCGAGGGAAGCCACAGTTGCTTTGATTCACACGCGAACGGAAGTGTGACACTGCTGCTACATCTCGGAAGGAAAGCGCACGTGCATGCCCCCACTCGATACGAGGACTGACTACCCTGGAGAGACTCCAGAAGTACCCCAAGATCCACATCAGCACTGGCGAGGAATCCTCACGTTCCGGCACCGACTCCAAACAAGTTTTAGGCCCCTGCATCGACGGGAGAAGAATCTCCGAGAGGCCCGAGCAACTAGCATGGGTACTGGCCTTTCCTGAGGCCATCAGAGCGGGTCCCTGAGGTCCCGTCAT
>NW_017194995.1:0-9099 GCF_001704415.2 Capra hircus
TCACCTAGTCGAGGGCACCTTGCACATCCAATGGGCCCAGGCGAGTACTATGGACCGGCCTTCGGTTGAGATATCCCAAAGCAGGGAACAAAGCCAGCTCTGTCAGAAGGAGGAAAACAGCAATGGGATGGATTTTCAAGCAGTTGCTAAGTCACACCACGTTAGGCTCCCGGGAAAGAAATGCAAATTTTGGCCTCTAGGCCCAGTATCCAGATGTGTGCACAGGATATTTTCCCACAGGATCCAAGAATGTTCCAGACAGACCTAAGCTCACTAGCTCTCTCCTGCAGAGGAAATGAAATATTGTTGCTGAACCACGAAAAGATGCTGGGATTCTTGGCTTATGGAGGAGAAGAATTCAATCCAGGGCCCAAGACGAGGCTTGATTGCTCAGAGCTTTTGTGCAATAGAGTTTTATTAAAGGATAAAGGAGATAGAGAAAGCTTCTGACAGAGACATCACAAGGGGCAGAAAACGTACCCCCTTGCTAGTGTTAGTAATGGAGTTATATACTACTCCAATAAGTTATGACGAACAAAAGAATGTCTGGAGGTTGTAAAGACTCACTAGACCTACTCCCATAATTGACATTTTAAGATAACAGGATTAGCCAGAAGGTTTTTTCCAGAGACCGTCCTCAAGAAGGATGCATGATTGTTATATAATCCTAAGGAATGTAGAGGGAAAAAGTTTGTCCTTTCTTCCTCCTTGAGAATTCTAGACCCTCTCTCCTTGGGACCCTTGAACTTCTTAGAAACCTGCCTTGGCAATGACTCTCTCAGAAACATGATTGAACAGCCATTTGGAGCTTCCTTTGACTTTCCCTGGAGGGGGGAGCCCTCCCTGAGCACAGGGCCTCAGGGCCATGGCCAATGAAAAATAATCTCCCAGCAAGTGCTTTTCAGCCCTGTGTGACTCTCAGCCCACAGGAGGCTGAGAAAACTCTCTTCCTTGGAGGAAGGAAAGGCAGCCCAAGAGTGTGTTTTCAGGCCTGTATCTTGCAGCAAGTGTTTGGCTTGTTAGACAGAAGACCTGCAGGCCTGTTCCAACAGACTCAATTCCAGAATCAGGGCCTTGTGTCTCCCTGCAGTTTCCTGGCCTTGCAAACACATTCCTAGGTGAGAGCAGTCCTGCCCATGGGAAGCAGGCTGCGGGAGTGTGTCTGAGGGGGCCAGGTGTCATGCTGGGGCACCTGGTCGAGGGCACCTTGCACCTCCAATGGACCCCAGGCAAGGAGTTGCAGGCCACCACCTTGCTTCTGAAATCCCAAAATGGGGAGCAAAGCTCGCTCTGTCAGAGGGAAGAAAACAGCAACAGGATGGATTTCAAGCAGTTGCTAGGCTGTACTGCGTTAGGGCTCCAAGGAAGGAAAATGCGAATTTTAGCCCCTACGACTGGTATCCAGGTGGGCTCCCAGGATGATTTCCCCGCAGGATCCAAGAACGTTCCAGACAGACCTGGGCTCACTAGCTCCCTCCTGCAGAGGAAATATGATAGAACAGCTGTTCGGAGGTTGCTTTGACTTCCCCTTGGGAGGGTAGGATCCCTCCCATGGTGCAGGGCTCAGGGGCCATTGCCGCTGGAGAAATGCCCTCTAAGCCAAACCTTTGCAGCCTTGTATGACTCAGCACGGAGGAGACTGGAAAAGCTCTCTTCCTTGGAGGAAGGAAAGGCAGCCCCGGAGAGTGTGTTTTCACACCTGTATCTTGCAGCAAGTGTTTGGCGTCTCAGACGTCAGACCTCCAGGCCTGCTCCAACGGCCTCAGTTCCAGAGTCAGGGCCGTGTGTCTCCCTGCATTTTCTGAGCCTTGGGAACACATTCCTAGGTCAGAACGGTCCTGCCCATGGGGAAGGAGGCTGCGGGAGTGTGTCTGAGGGGGTCGGGGTGCCATGCTGGTGTCCAATAGACCCGGTACCTCCAATAGACCCCAGGACAACAGCGGTGGGGCTCCCCCCTGGCTTTCCGAAATGCCAAAGCGAGAAGCAAAGCTAGCTGTATCAGAAGGAAGAAAAGAGGCAATCGAATGGATGTTTCAGGCTGTTGCTGGGCCACACCACTTCAGGGTCCCCCCCGAGAGGAACAGGCGCCCTGTGGCCCCTAGGTCCGATATGCAGGTTAACACACAGGGTGTGTCTCCATAGGAGCCAAGAATTTTCCTGACAGACCTAGGCTCACTAGAGCTCTCCTACAGGGCAAAAGGGGTAGAACAGACTGTGGATGTGACTCTGCCTTTCCCAGCGAGCATGGGGCCCTCCGTACAGCCCCGGGCTCCAGGGAAAATTGTCCCTGAAAAATGACCTCCAAGAAGCGCTTTTCCAGCAGGCTGGGATGCAGAGTTCACAGGATGCGGGGAAAGTGATCGTCCTTCAGGGAAGAGAGGCAGCCACCCAGTGTGTGTTTGCAAGCCTGTATTTGGAAGAAACTGGTTATCTCCTTCAAGGGGAGACCTCCAGGTCTGCTTCAGAGGACCGAAATTCCCAGAGGCAGCACCATGCATCTCCCTTGTCCTTTCTGAGCCTTGGAAAGACATTCTTAGCTTATAGCGGTATTGCTCATGAAGAAGCAGGATGCAGGAATGTGTCAGACATGACTGGGTGCCTTCCTGGGTTCAGCTCCGTGAGGGGCCTTCCACTCAGAGTAGGTCCCATGCCTCCTTGGGGAGGAAGTGGGCCCGCTTGCCTCCAAATTGCCAAAGGCTGGAACAAAGCTAGTTCTATCAGAGGTAAGAAAAGAGCAATTGGATGGATGTGGAAGCTGTTGCTGGGCCGCACTGCTTCAGGCCCCCACCCCTGCCCCCGAGAGAAAGCCCCTGTGGCCCCTAGGTCCTGGATGCAGTTTCACACATAGAATGTGTCCGCAAAGGAGCCAAGAATTTTCCTGACAGACCTAGGCTCACTAGAGCTCTCCTACAGAGCAAAGGGGATGGGACAGATGTGTGGCTGTGGCTCTGCCTTTCCCTGGGAGTGTGGAGCCGCTCCCTATGGCCCCGGGCTCCAGGGGAAGTTGCCCCTGAATAATGACCTCCAAGAAGCGCTTTTCCAACTGGCTGAGACGTGGAGTTCTCAGGATGCAGGGAAAGCGAGTGTCCTTCGGGAAGCAAAGGCAGTCACCTGTTATCATGACTTACTAGAATAGTAGGTACCTTCTTCAGTTGGGCAGAGGCCTTCCTTACCTGATCTGAAAAAGAAAATGAAGTAGCTCGCTGATTTGAGAAATAATTCCCAGACTTGGGTTTCCAACCAGTATAGAATCCGACAATGGCCCTGTCTTTGTAGCCGCGTTAATTAACAGGTATGTGAAGCTCTAAATATCAGTGGAAATTACATACAGCATATAGGCCCAGTGTTCTGGAATGGTGGAAAGAAACAACCAAACTCTTGAAGAAACACTTTCAAAATGGATCATAGAGACTGACTGTACATGGATGGGCTTGCTTCCGGCAGACTTACTCATATTACGGGTAACCGCACGTTCCCACAGTTGTTGTCCTTATGAAATTTTCTATGGGAGACCCCCTCCCACAGTGAGGCAGGTGTTAGCAGATTTGCCACAAGTAAGGGGGTGGGATTTCATAGCAGATGGAACAATTAGGTTAGGTAATAAATCAGGTAACTAAGTTTAAAAAAAGAATATCATTCCCCCTTGAGGAACAGATTCATGAATTTGTGCTCAGTGATCAGGTGTGGCTCAATGACTGGAAACACAATTCCTTGGCCTGACATCGGAAAGGTCCTTATACTGTTGTTTTAGCCACAATTCTGAAAGAGATGGGAACACCAGACCACCTAACCTGCCTCTTGAGAAATCTGGATGAAGGTCAGGAAGCAACAGTTAGAGCAGGACATGGAACAACAGACTGGTTCCAAAAAAGGAAAGGAGTATGTCAAGGCTGTATATTGTCACCCTGTTTATTTAACTTATATGCAGAGTACATCATGAAACATGCTGGGATGGAAGATACATGAACTGGAATCAAGATTGCCGGTAGAAATATCAATAAACTTAGATATGCAGATGACACCACCATTATGGCAGAATGTGAAGAGGAAAGGGTATGTCGGGGAACTTCTTGAGTTGCAGCAAGGGTGTGAAGGACCCTTTGGAAGTTCCAGAGGTTAGGTGTGGTTAGTCTCGAGATGCCTCAGCAGAAATGGGCCTCATGTCGCCTGGAATGGAGAGGCTCCTGGATATTTCCGAGTTTCAGCAGGTGCTCTTCTTGTGTGGAGTCGGGGCCGGAAGCTGAGGATTCCTCTCCAGTGCTGACATGGATTTTGGGGGTACTTCTGGAGTCTCCACAAGGGAGTCAGGCCTCGTCTCGAGTGGGGGCATGCACGTGCGCTTTCCTCCCGTGCTGTAGCAGCAGTGTTCGCTTCCCGTCGCGTGGATCAAGGGATCTGTGGCTTTCCCTCGAGGCTTTCCCACGAGGCTTTCATACAGGGCTGTCCCACGTGCCACCGTGGTGTGAGTCGATCCTCGGCGTGAAAGTCGAAGCAGTGCAGGGAAAACAGGATCCTCTGGAGTGGACTGAGACATCTGGGGGACTCTTGGAATGGTGGCACGACCCATGAGTTCCTCTCGCCTTTACTGTGCAGCGCGCCTCCTCTTGAGATGCGTCGGAAACGTCGGGAATTCTTTCCCCGAGCAAGCAGGGAAGGATCCCTCATCTCGAGCTTGGAGGCGAAACGGAGCTCCTCTGGAGGTGGCCGGACCCTCGTACTTCCTCTGGAGTGGAGACGGGTATGTCAGGGAACTTCTTGAGTTGTAGCAAGTGTGTAAATGACCCTTTGGAAGTTAGGTGTTATTAGACTGGAGACGCCTCAGCGGAAATGGGCCTCATCTCACTTGGAAGGGAGAACCTCCTGGATTTTCTCGAGTTTGCGGCAGGTGCTCTGGACTTACGAGGGGGACCTCAGTGACCCGCTCTGGTGGCCTCAGGAAAGGCCCGTACCCATGCGAGTTGCTCGGGGGCCTCTCTTGATTCCTCTCCCGTCGATGCCGGGCCTAAGATCTTGTGTGAGTGGTTGCCGGAACCTGAGGATTCCTCTCCAGTGCTGACATGGATCTTGGGGTACTTATGGAGTCTCCCCCAGGGGAGTCAGTCCTCGTCTCGAGTGGAGGCATGCACGTGTGCTTTCATACTGAGCTGTAGCAGTAGTGTCACCCTTCCCTTCGCGTGGATCAAGGGATCTGGTGGCTTTCCCTCGAGGCTTTCCCACGAGACGTTCCCACGAGACGTTCCCACGAGTCTTTCCCACAGGGCTGTCCCAAGTGCCACCCGTGGTATGAGTCGATCCTCGGCTGAAAGTCGAGTCCAGTGCAGGGAAAACAGGTTTCCCTGGAATGGACTGAGGCATCTGGGGGACTGTGGGAATGGTGGCACGATCCTGGAGTTCCTCTCGCCATTCCTGTGGAGAGCGCCTCCTCTTGAGATGCGACGGAACACTCAGAATTCTTTCCCGACCACGCAGGGAAAGGATCCCTCCTCTCTAGCTAGGAGGCGCAAACGGGGCTCCTCTGAATGTGGGCGGGACTCTCGTGCTTCCTCTCGAGTGGAGACGGGTATGTCGGGCAACCTCTTGAGTTGCAGCAAGGTTGTGAAGGACCCTTTGGAAGTTGCAGAGGTTAGGTCTGATTACCCTGAGACGCCTCAGCACAAATGCGCCTCATCTCGCCTGGAGGGGAGAACCTCCTGGATTTTCTCGAGTTGCGGCAGGTGCTCTCGACTTACGACGGTTACCTCAGAGTCCCTCTCTGGTGGCCACAGGAAAGGCCAGTCCCCATGCGAGTTGCTCGCGGGCTTCTCGGGATTCCACTCCCGTCGATGCTGGGTCCTAAGACCTTGTATGGAGTCAGTGCCGGAACCTGAGGATTCCTCTCCAGTCCCGACATGGATCTTGGGTACTTCTGGAGTCTCTCCAGGGAAGTCAGTCCTCGTCTCGAGTGGGGGCATGCACGGAGGCTTTCCTCCCGAGCTGTTGCAGCAGTGTCACACTTCCCTTCGCGTGGATCAAGGTATCTGTGACTTTCGCTCGAGGCTTTCCCATGAGGCTTTCCCAAGAGGCTTTTCCACAGTGCTGTCCCACGTGGCCCGAGGTGTGAGTCAATCCTCGGCTTGAAAGTCGAGGCAGTGCAGGGAAAACAGGTTTCCCTGGAATAGACTGAGACATCTGGGGGACTGTGGGAATGGTGGCACGACCCTGGCGTTCCTCTCGCCTTTCCTGTGGAGAGCGCCTCCTCTTGAGATGCGATGGGAACGCCGGGAATTCTTTCCGAAACACGCAGGGAAAGTATCCCTCCTCTCGAGCTATGAGATGGAAACGGGGCTCCTCTGGATGTGGGCGGGACTCTCGTGCTTCCTCTCGAGTGGAGCTGGGTATGTCGGGGAACTTCTTAAGTTGCAGCAAAAGTGTGAAGGACGCTTTGGGAGTTCCAGAGGTTAGGGGTGATTAGCCTCGAGACGCCTCAGCGGAAATGGCCTCATCTCGCCTGGAGGGAGAACCTCCTGGATTTTCTCGAGTTGGGGAGGTGCTCTCGACTTACGACGGTGACTTCAAGGTCCCGCTCTGGTGGCCTCAGGAAAGGACAGTCCCCATGCGAGTTGCTCGGGGCCTCTCGGGATTCCTCTCCCTTCGATGCTGGGGCCTAAGACCTTGTGTGGAGTCAGTGCCAAAACCTGAGGATTCCTCTCCAGTGCTGACATGGATTTTGGGCTACTTCTGGAGTCTCACCAGGGGCGTCAGTCCTCGTCTCGAGTAGGGGCATGCACGTGCAATTTCTTCCCGAGTTGTAGCAGAAGTGTTGCCCTTCCCTTCGCGTGAATCAAGGATTCTGTGGCTTTCCCTCGAGGCTTTCCACGAGACGTTCCCACGAGGCTTTCCCACAGGGCTGTCCCACGTGCCACCGTGGTGTGTCGATCCTCGGCTGAAAGTGGAGTCAGTGCAGGGAAAACAGGTTTCCCTGGAATGGACTGAGGCATCTGGGGGACTGTGGGAATGGTGGCACGATCCTGGAGTTCCTCTCGCCATTCCTGTGGAGAGCACCTCCTCTTGAGATGCGACGGAACACTCAGAATTCTTTCCCGACCACGCAGGGAAAGGATCCCTCCTCTCTAGCTAGGAGGCGCAAACGGGGCTCCTCTGAATGTGGGCGGGACTCTCGTGCTTCCTCTCGAGTGGAGACGGGTATGTCGGGCAACCTCTTGAGTTGCAGCAAGGTTGTGAAGGACCCTTTGGAAGTTGCAGAGGTTAGGTCTGATTACCCTGAGACGCCTCAGCACAAATGCGCCTCATCTCGCCTGGAGGGGAGAACCTCCTGGATTTTCTCGAGTTGCGGCAGGTGCTCTCGACTTACGACGGTTACCTCAGAGTCCCTCTCTGGTGGCCACAGGAAAGGCCAGTCCCCATGCGAGTTGCTCGGGGCTTCTCGGGATTCCTCTCCCGTCGATGCTGGGGCCTAAGACCTTGTGTGGAGTCAGTGTCAGAACCTGAGAATTCCTCTCAGTGCTGACATGTAACTTGGGGTACTTCTGGAGTCTCCCCAGGGGAGTCAGTCCTCGTCTCGAGTGGGGCATGCACGTGGGCTTTCCTCCCGAGCAGTATCAGCAGTGTCCCGCTTCCCTTCCCGTGGATCAAGGAATCTGTGGCTGTCCCTCGAGGCTTTCCCACGGGCTTTTCCACGAGGCTTTCCACGAGGCTTTCCCACAGGGCTGTCCCACGTGCCACCGTGGTGTGAGTCGGTCCTCGGCTTGAAAGTGGAGGCAGTGCAGGGAAAACAGGTTTCCCTGGAATGGACTGAGACATCTGGGGGACTCTGGGAATGGTGGCACGACCCTGGAGTTCCTCTCGCCTTTCCTGTGGAGAGCGCCGCCTCTTGAGATGCGACGGGAACGCCGGGAATTCTTTCCCACCACGCAGGGAAAGGATCCCTCCTCTCGAGCTAGGAGGCGGAAACGGGGCTCCTCTAGATGTGGGGGACTCTTGTGCTTCCTCTCGAGTGGAGACGGGTATGTCGGGGAAATTCTTGAGTTGCAGCAAGGGTGTGAAGGACCCTTTGAAAGTTCGAGAGGTTAGATGTGATTTGCCTCGAGACGCCTCAGCGGAAATGGGCCTCATCTCGCCAGGAGGGAGAACCTCCTGGATTTTCTCGAGTTGCGGCAGGTGCTCTCGACTTACGACGGGGATCTCAGGGACCCGCTCTGGTGGTCTCAGGAAAGACCAGTCCCCATGCGAGTTGCTCGGGGCCTCTCGGGATTCCTCTCCGTCGAAGTCGGGGCCTAAGTCCTTGTGTGGAGTCGGTGCCGGAATCTGAGGATTCCTCTCCAGTGCTGACATGGATCTTGGGTACTTCTGTGTCTCCCCAGGGGAAGTCCTCGTCTCGAAAAGTGGCCTGCACGTGCGCATTCCTCTCGAGCTGTAGCAGCAGTGTCACGCTGGCTTCAGACCTTGTGTGGCGTCGTCCTGTGAGAATTCCTCTCCTGACATGGGTCTTGGGGTACTTGTGAGTCTTCCCAGGGAGTCAGTCTTCGTCTCGAGTCCTGCACGTGCGTTTTCCTCCCGAGCAGAGGCTGCAGTGTAGCGCTGCCCTTCCCGTGGATCAAGGGATCGGTGGCTTTCCTCGAGGCTTTCCAACAAGATTTCCCACGAGGCTTTCCCACAGGGCTGTCCCACGTACCACCGTGGTGTGAGTCGATCCTCGGCTTGAAAGTAGAGGCAGTGCAGGGAAAACAGGTTTCCCCTGGAATGGACTGAGACTTCTGGGGGACTCTGGGAATGGTGGCACGACTCCTGGAGTTCCTCTCGCCTTTCCTGTGGAGAGCGCCTCCTCTTGAGTAGCGACGGGAACACCGGGAATTCTTTCCCCCCCACGCAGGGAAAAGATTCCTCCTCTCGAGCTCGGAGCCGGAAATGGGGCTCCTCTGGTTTGGGCGGGACTCTTGTGCTTCCTCTCGAATGGAGACGGGTATGTCGGGGAACCTTCTTGAGTTGCAGCAAGGGCGTGAAGGACCCTTTGGACGTTCCAGATGTTAGATTTTATTAGCCTCAAGTCGCCTCAGCGGAAATGGGCCTCATCTCGCCTGGAGGGGAGAACCTCCTGGATTT
>NW_017194996.1:0-9099 GCF_001704415.2 Capra hircus
AGCATGCTGCCCTGCCAGTCACAGTCAGTCCGGTCCAACTCTGGTGCAAACGCCGCAGTAGATGCAGCCCCCACCAGGTTACAATCCCTGTCCCCTGGATTACTCCAGCAATTTAACGACCTCGGACGTGGGTACCATTTCCTCTTCCCAAAACTGCCCATTACATCCTACCCGCTCGTATCTCCAATGCATGGCTAAATTCTGAAAAAGTGAAACCTGAAGTCACTCAGTCGCGGTGTCTAGATTTTCTTTGAATGATACCCCATGGGACTGCAGCGCTACCGAGGTCCTTTCGTGCTCCATGACGGGATGTTTCCCAAGCAACAGTACTAGGAGCTTGCGGATGCCAATCACTCTCTTCATCCCCATTTGGCATCCATAGATATTTACAAATTGTTCTTAGTCTCCTTTTTGGACTTGATCCTTGGGATCCAAGATTATGTGAGTGTCGCTTAATTCCTGTAACTTCCTTTAATATTAAGAGGTTTCTATCTTTTGTCTCCACTATAATTTCGAGATTGGCTACTCAAGCTTCTTTTGCCCTCATTTGCCCTATGAAATATAGTTTCCACCGATGCCAAACATCTCACTTTCAGTTCTATATGTGTGCTCTTAAAGTCTCAAGTGGTTTCTTGCTTCCGAAAACAGAATACCTTATCTAGATATGCGGGCTATAATGTTAAAAATCCATACAGCAGGATCTGTGTACTTTGGCTTTGAAGCAATTATAATCTATTTCACATTTGAAAAGTAATTACTGATATGGATAAGACCTTATGGGTTCCATACTTCTGTATTGCCTACATATTCTATAATACCGGGATACTACCGCGGGACGCGAGGATTCCAGATTTTTAATAGATGTTTCTACTGTCCGTGTATTATCTGCGCCTTTATGACAATCTTAAATATCATCTTTTGTATCAAGAACTGGCGTTTCTGATCGCGCTTGCGTATGTCGAAATTACTACATGAACTTTTGGCAAAAATTAGTCTGCAGAAACCTTTCTCATTTTCTTCCATTCAATTTCTTAAAAATTAATGTAATTAATTGTTATGGGGATCGGTACTACTATTACTTTCTAAACCACCCCTCCAGATTTGTAGCAGACGTCAAATCTAAGAGCACCTTCAGAACATTGCAAGCCATAGCCTACTGCATCCTGAGGCCCGATTAAAGTCCCCCACTTGGTCCAATGCGTGTATCGAATCTTTTTAATGTGTGGTTGCGATTCTGATTGCTTAGAATTGTTGAGGATTGTGAATGGATAGAAACAGTCGCAAACGATCTTATGAAGTCGGCTTGCATCACTGTTGAATATATCGTGCCCTGTCAGTTTCCTTTTTTCTTGTGACATCCTTTGAGTCAGGTTGTTTGGTATTACGCGGGTGAATGGGTGTCGGCGCCTCATAGAATGAGTTTTGGAGAGTTTACCTTCCTAACCCTTGCCGACCATTTTCCGTGGGAAGCAGGCTTTCGGAGGGACCCAAGGTCTGTACTTAATCATTGCCTTCTCCGAAACATTCCTGTTCGCCGTCGGTAGAAAAGGGTTCAGCTGGGTAAGCCCGTCTGGACTTCTCTGATTTTCGTAGGCTTTTGTTTGCTGGAAGATTTCTGAATACAGTTTCAATTTTCTGTGCTTGTGATGGCTCTGTTAAGATTTTCTATTTCTTCCTGGTTCAGTTTTGGAAAGTTTGTACTTTTTCTAAGAATTTGTCCATTTCTTCTACGTTGTCCATTTTATTGCATATAATTGCTGAGAGTAGTCTCTTATGATCCTTTGTATTTCTGTGTTGTCTGTTGTGATCTCTCCATTTTCATTTCTAATTTATTGATTTGATTTTTCTCTCTTTGTTTCTTGATGAGTCTGGCAAATGGTTTGTCAATTTTATTTATCCTTTCAAAGAACCAGCTTTTTGTTTTGTTGATTTTTTGCTATGGTCTCTTTTGTTTCTTTTGCATTTATTTCTGGCCTAATTTTTAAGATTTCTTTCCTTCTACTAACCCTGAAGTTCTCCCTTTCTTCCTTTTCTAGTTGCTTTAGATGCAGAGTTAGGTTATTTATTTGACCTTTTTCTTGTTTCTTGACGTATGCCTGTATTGCTATGAACTTTCCTGTTAGCACTGCTTTTACAGTGTCCCACAGGTTTTGGGGTTGTTGTGTTTTCATTTTCATTCGTTTCTATACATCTTTTGATTTATTTTTTTATTTCATCAGTCATTTGTTGGTTATTCAGAAGCGTGTTGTTCAGCCTCCATATGTAGGAATTTTTAATAGTTTTTCTCCTGTAATTGAGATCTAATCTTAATGCATTATGGTCAGAAAAGAGGCTTGGAATGATTTCAATTATTTTGAATTTATCAAGGCTATATTTATGGCTCAGGATGTGATCTATCCTGGAGAAGTTTCTGTGAGCACTTGAGAAAAAGGTGAAATTCATTGTTTTAGGGTGAAATGTCCTATAGATATCAATTAGGTCCAACTGGTCTATTGTATCATTTAAAGTTTTTGTTTCTTTGTTAATTTTCTGTTTAGTTGATCTATCCATAGGTGTGAGTGGGATATTAAAGTCTCCCACTATTATATGTTTTATTGTTAATTTCCCCTTTCATACTTTTTAGCATTTGTCTTACATATTGCAATACTCCTATGTTGGATGCATATATATTTATAATTGTTATATCTTCTTCTTGGATTGATCCTTTGATCATTATGTAGTGGCCTTCTTTGTCTCTTTTCACAGACTTGGTTTTAAAGTCTATTTTATCTGATATGAGTATAGCTACTCCTGCTTTCTTTTGGTCTCTCTTTGCATGGAATATCTTTTTCCAGCCCTTCACTCTCAGTCTGTATGTGTCCCTTGTTTTGAGGTGGGTCTCTTGTAGACAACATATATTAGGGTCTTGTTTTTGTATCCATTCGGCCAGTCTTTGTCTTTTGGTAGGGGCATTCAACCCATTTACATTTAAGGTAATTACTGATAAGTATGATCCCATTGCCATTTACTTTATTGTTTTGGTTTTGGGTTTATACACCCTTTTTGTGTTTCCTATCTAGAGAATATCCTTTAGCAATTATTAGAGAGCTGGTTTGGTGGTGCTGAATTCTCTCAGCTTTTGCTTGTCTGTTAAGCTTTTGATTACTCCTTCATATTTGAATGAAATTTTTGCTGGGTAGAGTAATCTGGGCTGTAGGTTATTTTCTTTCATCCCTTTAAGTATGTCTTACCATTCCCTCCAGGCCTGAAGAGTTTCTATTGAAAGATCAGCTGTATCCTTATGGGAATCCCCTGTGTGTTATTTATTGTTTTTCCCTTGCTGCTTTTAATATTTGTTCTTTATGTTTGATCTTTGTTAATTTGATTAATATGTGTCTTGGGGTGTTTCGCCTTGGGTTTATCCTGTTTGGGACTCTCTGGGTTTCTTGGACTTGGGTGATTATTTCCTTCCCCATTTTAGGGAAGTTTTCAACTATTATCTCCTCAAGTATTTTCTCATGGTCTTTCTTTTTGTCTTCTTCTTCTGGGACTCCTATGATTTGAATGTTGGAGTGTTTCATATTGTCCTGGAGGTCTCTGAGATTGTCCTCATTTCTTTTAATTCATTTTTCTTTTTTCCTCTCTGACTCGTTTATTTCTACCATTCTATCTTCTGTTTCACTAATCCTATCTTCTGCTTCCGTTATTCTACTATTTGTTGCCTCCAGAGTGTTTCTGATCTCATTTATTGCATTATTCATTATATATTGATTCTTTTTTATTTCTTCTAGGTCCTTGTTAAACCTTTCTTGCATCTTCTCAATCCTTGTCTCCAGGCTATTTATCTGTGATTCCATTTTGATTTCAAGATTTTGGATCATTTTCACTATCATTATTCGGAATTCTTTCTCAGGTAGAATTATCTCTTCCTCTTTTTTTTGGTTTGGTGGGCATTTATCCTGTTCCTTTACCTGCTGGGTATTCCTGTATCTCTTCATCTTGGTTATATTACTACGTTTGGGGTGGCCTTTCTGTATTCTGGGAATTTGTGGATTTCTCTTTATTATGGATTTTCCTTGCTCCGGGTGGGGTTGTATCAGTGGCTTGTCAAGGTTTCTTGGTTAGGGAAGCTTGTGTCGGAGTTCTGGTGGGTGGAGCTGGATTTCTTCTCTCTGGAGTGCAGTGAAGTGTCCAGTAATGAATTATGAGCTGTCTATGGTTTTGGAGTAACTTTGAGCTGCCTGTATATTGAAGCTCAGGGGTGTGTTCCTGTGTTGTTGGAGAATTTGCATGGTATGTCTTGCTCTGAAACTTGTTGGCCCTTGGGTGGTGCTTGGTTTCAGTGTTGGTATGGAGGCATTTGATGAGCTCCTATCGATTATGTTTCCCTGGAGTCAGGAATTCTCTGATGTTCTCAGGATTTGGATATAAGCCTCCTTCTTCTGGTTTTCAGTTTTATTTTTACAGTAGCCTCAAGACTTCTCCATCTATACAGCACCAATGATAAAACATCTAGGTTAGAGATGAAAAGTTTCTCCACATTGAAGGACACCCAGAGAGTTTCACTGAGTTACATGGAGAAGAGAAGAGGGAAGGGGGAGTTAGAGGTGACTGGAATAAGATGAAGTGGGATCAGAAGAGGAGAGAGCAAGCTAGCCAGTAATCACTTCCTTATGTGTGCTCCACTGTCTGGACCGCTCAGAGATGTTCATGGAGTTATACACAGAAGAGGAGAGGGAGGAAGGAGACAGAGGTGGCCAGGAGGGTAAAAGAGGGAATGAAAAGGAGAGAGACAGATCCAGCCAATAGCCAGTTCCCTAAGCGTTCTCCACCATCTGAAGCACACAAAGATTCACAGAGTTGGTAGTGTACAGATGGAGGAGGGAGGAGACAGAGGCAACCTGGTGAAGAAAAAGGAAAGTCCAAAGGAGGAGAGAGTGGTCAAGCCTGTAATCTTGCTCTCAAGTAAAAATGGGTACTGAAGATTGGGTTTTTAAAGGTACAAATCTGATAACAAATATAAAAAAGGAAAGATTAAAAATCTAGAGTAGAATTTGGATTTTCAAAAATACAATATTAAAGAAAAGAAGAAGACAGAAAAAAAGTCACAAGAATTATTAAACAACAACAACAATAACCACGAAAAAAAATATATATGGCATTTGCTTTAAAAATTAGGTTGTTTTTTTAAAAAGTAATAGTAGTTATAAAAATAAAAATTAAAGAAGACATAGAGAACAAAAAAATTAAAAAATGTTAAAATAAAAAAAGAAGAAAAAACTAAAACAAAAAAAAATGATTGTAAAAATGGTAAAGGTATATCTGGGACTTTCTCTGGTGTTGTTGTGGGCAGTGTGGGGTCAGTTCGTTTTTGGATAGTTCCTTGGTCTTGCTTATATTTCTCAAGATCTATACTTCCAAGGCAGTTCCCTCTGTTTTAGCTTCTTCTGTTTGCTGGTCTCTTCAGTGTCAGTTTTCTGCCCTGACACAAGGAGGACGGTAAAGTGAAGTGAAGTCACCCAGTCGTGTCCGACTCTTTGCGACCCCATGGACTAGTAGCCTACCAGGCTCCTCCCTCCATGGGATTCTCCAGGCAAGAGTACTAGAGTGGGTTGCCATTTCCTTCTCCAGGGGATCTTCCCAACCCAGGGATCAAACCCAGGTCTCCTGTATTCCAGGAAGACGCTTTAACCTCTGAGCCATCGGGGAAGCCCTGGGGGAAGGTGGTGGACACTTTTTTATTTTCTTTAGGCTCACTTGTTCAGTCGCGCTGTGGGGAGGGAAGGATGCTGCAAACAAATAACACTGGCGTGTGCTCATAGTGTCTCAGCCCCGCTGGGCCTGCCCCACTCATGGCACACACTGCTCAGGCTCTAGGTCACTCCACTGGGAACCCTCTGAGGCTGGCCTTGGGCTGCATGTACCTCCTCCTTCTAAGCCACTCAGGCTCAGGCACTCAGGTAGTCCTCAGAGGCGCAGATTTGGTTGGGTCTGTGTTTTGTGCTCTTCCCAGGTCCGAGCAGCTCAGGTGTTTGGTGAGCGCAGTCGCTGCGACTTATTGCCTTTCCCGTCCCTGCTGCTCAGTTTTCTGGGTGTACAACTGGCACCCCTTCTTAGGCAGATGGTGACTGTCCAGAACCCAAAGAAGTCTTAGTTAGCAAAGAAGCTTGCTTGCAGTTTGGAAGTTAATGTCTCTCTGGAGCTGCAATTGCCCCCTTCTGGCCCTTCCAGCTCTGGCTGCCTGTCACCGGAGGGGATGGTCTGCAGCCGGCTAATTCTGTTCCGTCCTTTGTTCTGTGCACGGTCTTGGTGGTGTCTTATGTTAGAGCTTTTCACGTGGTAGCTATCCCACAGTCTGGTTTGCTAGCCCAAGTTAGTTCGCTCTGGTTACACTTGGGGCATTCTGGCCCGATTCTTAAAATGCACTGCAGCCCATGCCTCCCTGCCCAGCCCCCGATTGCTAGTGGTGGATGCAGGCATCTGCGCTGCTTCTCCACTGAGGGAGTACCTCTGGGCTCGTAATCTGTTGGTTTTAATTATTTATTTATTTTTCCTCCCTGTTATGTTGCCCTCTGTGTTTCCAAGGCTCACCACAGGCTCAGCAGCGAAAGTGTTTCCTGGTGTTTGGAAACTTCTCTCTTTTTAAGACTCCCTTCCTGATACCGAGCTCCCTCCCTACCTCTTTTGTCTCTCTCTTTTTTTTTTTTTTTTTTGTCTTTTATATTTTCCTACCTGTTTTTGAAGACAATGATCTGCTTTTCTGGGTGCCTAATGTCCTCTTCCAGCAATCAGAAGTTGTTTTGTGAAGTTTACTCAGTGTTAAAATGTTCTTTTGATGAATCTGTGAGGGAGAAAGTGGTCTCCCCGTCCTATTCCTCCACCATCTTAAGACCGCCCCCACTTCTTAATTTTCTATGTTCTTTTTCTCTTTTCTTCCTTCTCTTGCTTCTAGCTTCATTTTCCTTCTAACATTATATATTTTTCCCACTCACATACACAGACCCAACCATTCTGAAGTTAAAGGCATGGTCACAGTATTGTGAGGAAGAGTAGGTATGGAGAGGTAAATAAGTCACTGAATATTTAGAGAATGCCAGTGATGAGAGAGGAAAAGCTATAAGAAGGATCAGGAAAGGGGAATAATATTATCTCATTTTGCTCACTTTCAGGCTGGCAGAAGACATCATTGTACCCTGGTAAGTACATGGCCCTGAAGAAGATGATTCTAAAATATAGAATTAAGCTCCTAAAGTCTATGCAAATATTGTGCTACTAACAGAAAAAAATACAGAACACAACTTTTTGTCCTTAGCAAACATAGCAAGAACAATAATTTTTAAAGTATTTTTTCTTTTGATCTTTTTCTCACATGCATCTTACAAGTTGATTAAAGCAGAAATTTAAAAATGAAAGTAAAATATAATTTTCTCTTTTGTGGTTTTTATTATTCTTACTATATTACATCTTCAGTTATCCTTGTATAACAACATTATTCAATTTTTTCTCTATTTTTTTCTACTGAAAATTTTATATTTTTAGCTATTACCATAGGTCTATAACACATTTTGAGTTAGCTGTTTTTGTGGGTAGACAGAAAGAACTAAACACATTTTTTTTGTATGTGGATATCCAACTGTGCTAGCACCAACTCTTGAAAACAGTACTTTTTCTCATTGAGTTGCATTGGTAATTTTTGAAAAGACATCACTTGATCATAAATTGACTTCTAGACTCAAAATTCTGTTCTGTTGCCCTAATTTATTTTATTCTTCTCCTTTTAGTCCATTTGGGGAAAAGCTTAGGTTACTGGTTTAAAATAATACTTTTTCTGCTTCAAACATTTAAAGCTCTAAGTTTCCCTCTAGACAATAATTTCGCTGCATTCAATAGTTTGGTAGGTAGCAATTTCATTTTTATTCAATTTCAAGTATTTTCAAATTTTTCTTTTTGATTCACAGATTATTTATGAATATATTGATTAATACCCAGATGTTCTGTATATCTAAAATTTGCTTTTTTTATTACTAATTTAATTTTATTTTAAAAAGAGATCATCCTTTTATTGTCATTCTTCAATTAACAGTTTTAAATATTTTTTCATGAATGACTGCTTCTCAATATAAAGTGATCACTTTTCACAATTTCTCCAGTCTCAGTTGTTACCTTGGGGAAGAAGATTTGCTTAGTTATTTACTCACCCCTTCCAGAAATATTCTTCATGTTGATAGGTTTCTCATACATTTTCTTTCAGTTAGTTTCATGTGTCAATCATTGCATGAAAAATACAGCTATAGACTTATTTGCCAATCTCATTTTTTTTCCTAAGTTCCCCCTTTATGGTTGCTCACTTGAAGCTCCCTTGTAAAGCTGTCCATCATCTTGATTTCTGCTCACTCTTAATTTTCCTAAAACACTCTATTCCATAAATAAATTGCACTATTCCCTTGTGCTGAGTGCACTTTTAATTTCATCTCTTATTTAAGGTGGCCTACAAAAGTGATGGCCATACTTGTTCTGTAAAGGCCAAGACTGTAAATATTGTTAGGTTTGTGGGTTACATGGTCTCTGTCACAGTTACTCAACTGTCCCCTTTTAGCACAAAAGAAGCCACAGACAATACGTAATTAGTATGGCTGTGTTGAGAAGGAAATGGCAACCCAGACCAGTATTCTGGCCTGGAGAATCCCATGGACAAAGGAGCCTGGTGGGCTGTAGTCCATGGATCGCAAACACTCGGATACAACTCAGCAACTGAACACACACATGCACACATGCAGCTGTGTTACAATAAAACTGTATTTAAACAAACATGGGGTGGGCTGGATTTGGCTCCCAGGCCATACATAGTTTGTTCACTCTTGGCTAGAAAGTCACCTTTTAACTTTGAAAATTTACCCATTTGGAAGCTTTACATTTATTTTTTGATTTATGAGTGAAAAAAGGTGAATAATTATTAAATGAATAGTTTTTTTTAATAGTGTGTCAATAACAGACCCAGTGAATACCCTCTTCAAATTAGCTCCTTTAGTCCTGTGTAGTGCATAAGGTATGTTTCCTAAATAATCATAGGAAACTGTCTTAGCAACTGTTTTGTCTCCTCTTATCATGGATATCTTGGGC
>NW_017194997.1:0-9099 GCF_001704415.2 Capra hircus
GGGCCCTCTCGGGGACTCTCGGGAATTCCTTCAGTCACTATCGGGGGCCCTAAGACCTTGCTGGATGTGGTTGTCCAAATCCAGTCCGGACTGAATCGGTGGACCAAAGGATCAGCAATGTTGGGAAGTCCTCCCTGTTGCGAGGAGTCTGCCAGACCTTCTTGGAAGGTGTTGCCTCTACTCAAAGTACACGTTCTGACATGCGCAAATCTTGGGACGCAAAAGGGGGGGGTAACTTCTGGAGTCGCCCCCCCAGCGGGGTGACGAGGCGCGGGAGCGAAACCGCAAACACTGACACAAGGCGCAAAAAAAACAAAACCAAAAAAATGAAAAAACAACACACCAAAAGAACCTCCAAACCCGTCAACTAAACACCAAACGTAACCACCTCACCCGTACCAAAACAAAAGGACCATAAAACCACGCCACCGGACACCAATAGCCACCACAGCCCTGCGCACCAATTCTCACAAACCCCTCCAAAGGACAAAAACCTGAGACACCAACCACACAAAAACGCTGCACACAGCTCGATCCAAACATACACCAGACTGTCACATAAAACACCACACCCAACCCCCCGCAAACACCACCAACGGCCCAACAGTCCTAATAGCAACAAACCGCCATCCCACCACCAAACGACACCCTAGACTCACTGTCAACAAAACCAGGGAACAAAAATAAGCACCGCCCCATCCAAAAAGCAACAACTTACAGTTCGTCATCCCTTTTCTCTTACCACGTCGAGTTCGCGAACAATAGAGATTTATCCCGTTTCAGGCATTTCCCAACAGGTGCCCTCATCTCCGCCAAGCGGCGCTGAACTCCCCACGTGAAGCCACCGTGGTCGATGTCAGTCCTCTTACTTCCACCGGCCTTCGAAAGTCAAAACAGGCATTCGCTGCCTAGAGAAATACCAGTTTCCCTGGACAATGGGACTTGAGCGACATCTGGGGGACCTCTCCGGCCGTAAAATCGGTGGCATGCAACCCCCGGAGTTCCCTCGCCTCTTCCTGTGGTCACTCATCGTAACGGACGCCTCCTCTTGAGTTTGCTGACAGGGAACGCCCGGGAATTCTTTCTCGAGCGACGCCAGAGGAAAGGAATCCTCACTCTCGGAGCTAGGAGGGGCGTGAAAACGGCGGGGGCTGATCCTCTGGATGTGTCGGGAAGACTCTCGTGCTCTTCATCGAGTTTGGAGACGGGTATGTTCGGGAACTTCTTGAGTTGCAGCAAACGGACCGCAAAGCTCCTCGTGAAAGGATCCTCTGGACAGTTGTCCAGCAGCGGTCAGGTTGGCGAGTCTCGAGAGAGAAGCAGCATAGTGATAGCACCTCAGCGACGCTCGAGACGCCCTCAGCGGAAATGGGGCTCGTCTCGCCTGGAGGGGAGAACCTCCTGAATTTTCTCGAGTTACGGCAGGTGCTCTCGACTTATGACGGGGACTTCAGGGACCCGCTCTGGTGACCTCAGGAAAGGCCAGTCCCCATGCGAGTTGCATGGGGCCTCTCGGGATTCCTCTCCCGTCGATGCTGGGGCCTAAGACCTTGTGTGGAGTCAGTGCCGGAAACTGAGGGATTCCTGTGCAGTGCAGACATGGATCTTGGGGTACTTCTGGAGTCTCCCCAGGGAGTCAGTCCTCGTCTCGAGTGGGGGCATGCACGTGCGCTTTCCTCCTGAGCTGTAGCAGCAGTGTCGCGCTTCCCTTCGCATGGATCAAGGATCTGTGGCTTTCCCTCGAGGCATTCCCACGAGGCTTCCCAAAGAGGCTTTCCCACGAGGCTTTCCCACAGGGCTGTCCCACGTGCCACCGTGGTGAGAGTCGATCCTCGGCTTGAAAGTCGAGGCAGTGCAGGGAAAACAGATTTCCCTGGAATGGACGGAGACATCTGGTTGACTCTGGGAATGGTGGCACGACCCTGGAGTTCCTCTCGCCTTTCCTGTGGAGAGCGCCTTCTCTTGAGATGGAACGGGAACGCCGGGAATACTTTCCCGACCTCGCAGGGAAAGGATCCCTCCTCTCTAGCTAGGGGATGGAAACGGGGCTCTCTGGATGTGGCCGGGACTCTCGTGCTTCCTCTCGAGTGGAGACGGGAATGTCGGGAACTTCTTGAGTTGCAGCAAGGGTGTGAAAGGACCCTTTGGAAGTTCCAGAGTTTAGGTGTGAATAGCCTCGAGGCGCCTCGGCGGAAATGGGCCTCATCTCGCCTGGAGGGGAGAATCTCCTGGATTTTCTCGAGTTGCGGGCAGGTGCTCTCGACTTACGACGGGGACCTCAGGGACCCGCTCTGGTGGCCTCAGGAAAGGCCAGTCCCCTTGCGAGTTGCTCGGGGCCTCTCGGGGATCTCTCGGGATTCCTCTCCAGTCGATATCGGGGCCTAAGACCTTGTGTGGAGTCGGTGCCAGACCTGAGGTTTCCTCTCCCAGTTCTGACATGGATCTTGGGGTACTTCTGGAGTCTCCCAGCGGAGTCAGTCCTCGTCTCGAGTGGGGGGCATGCACGTGCGATTTCCTCCCGAGCTGTAGCCGCAGTGTCACCCTTTCCTTCACGTGGAACAAGGGATCTGTGGCATTCCCACGAGGCTTTCCCACAGGGCTGTCCCACGTGCCACCGTGGTGTGAGTCTATCCTCGGCTTGAAAGTCAAAACAGGTGCAGAGAAAACAGGTTTCCCTGGAATGGACTGAGACATCTGGGGGACTTCTGGGAATGGTGGCATGACCCCGGAGTTCCTCTCGCCTTTCCTGTGGAGAGCGGCCTCCTCTTGAGTTGCGACAGGAACGCCGGGAATTCTTTCTCGAGCACGCAGGGAAAGGATCCCTCCTCTTCGAGCTAGGAGGTGGAAACGGGGCTCCTCTGGATGTGGTCGGGACTCTCGTGCTTCCTCTCGAGTGGAGACGGGTATGTCAGGGAACTTCTTGAGTTGCAGCAAAGGTGTGAAGGATCATTTGGAAGTTCCAGAGGTCAGGTGTGATTAGCCTCAGGACGCCTCAGCGGAAATGGGCCTCATCTCGCCTGGGAGGGTCAGAACCTCTTGGATTTTCTCGAGTTGTGTCAGGTGCACTGGACTTACGACGGGGACCTCAGGGACGCGCCCTGGTGGCATCGGTAAAGGAAATTTCCGTGCGAGTTACTCGGGGGCGTCTCGGGATTCCTCTCCCGTCGATGCCGGGGCCTAAGACCTTGTGTGGAGTCGGTGCCAGGACCTGAGGATTCCTCTCCAGTGCTGACATGGATCTTTGGGTACTTCTGGAATCTCCCCCAGGGAAGTCAATCCTCGTCTCGAGTTGGGTCATGCACGTGCCCTTTCCTCCCGAGCTGTAGCAGCAATGTCACGCTTCCCTTCGCGTGGAACAAGGGATCTGGGGCATTCCCTCGAGGCTTTCCCAAAAGGCTTTCCCCCTGAGGCTTTCCCACAGGGCTGTCCCACGTGCCACCGTGTTGTGAGTCGATCCTCGGCTTGAAAGTCGAGGCAGTGCAGGGAAAACTGGTTTCCCTGGAATGGACTGAGGCATCTGGGGGACTCTGGGAATGGTGGCACGTCCCTGGAGTTCCTCTCGCCTTTCCTGTGGAGAGCGCCTCCACTTGAGATGCGATGGAACGCCGGGAATTCTTTCCCGACAACGCGGGGAAAGGATCCGTCCTCTCGAGCTAGGAGGCGGAAAAGGGCTCCTCTGGATGTGGGCGGGACTCTCGTGCTTCCTCTCTAGTGGAGTCGGGTATGTCGTGGAACTTCTTGAGTTGCAGCATGGGTGTGAAGGACCCTTTGGAAGTTCCAGAGTTTAGGTGTGATTAGCCTCGAGACGCCTCAGCGGAAATGGGCCTCATCTCGCCTGGAGGGGAGAATCTCCTGGATTTTCTCGAGTTGCGGCAGGTGCTCTCGACTTACGACGGGGACCTCAGGGACCCGCTCTGGTGGCCTCAGGAAAGGCCAGTCCCCTTGCGAGTTGCTCGGGCCTCTCGGGATCTCTTGGGATTCCTCTCCAGTCGATATCGGGGCCTAAGACCTTGTGTGGAGTCGGTGCCAGACCTGAGGTTTCCTCTCCAGTTCTGACATGGATCTTGGGGTACTTCTGGAGTCTCCCCAGTGGAGTCAGTCCTCGTCTCGAGTGGGGCATGCACGTGCGATTTCCTCCCGAGCTGTAGCCGCAGTGTCAACCTTTCCTTCACGTGGAACAAGGGATCTGTGGCATTCCCTCGAGGCTTTCCCACGAGGCTTTCGCACGAGGCTTTCCACAGGGCTGTCCCACGTGCCACCGTGGTGTGAGTCTATCCTCGGCTTGAAAGTCAAAACAGTGCAGAGAAAACAGGTTTCCCTGGAATGGACTGAGACATCTGGGGGACTCTGAGAATGCTGGCATGACCCGGAGTTCCTCTCGCCTTTCCTGTGGAGAGCGCCTCCTCTTGAGTTGCGACAGGAACGCCGGGAATTCTTTCTCGAGCACGCAGGGAAAGGATCCCTCCTCTCGAGCTAGGAGGTGGAAACGGGGCTCCTCTGGATGTGGTCGGGACTCTCGTGCTTCCTCTCGAGTGGAGACGGGTATGTCAGGGAACTTCTTGAGTTGCAGCAAAGGTGTGAAGGATCCTTTGGAAGTTCCAGAGGTCAGGTGTGATTAGCCTCAGGACGCCTCAGCGGAAATGGGCCTCATCTCGCCTGGAGGGCAGAACCTCTTGGATTTTCTCGAGTTGTGTCAGGTGCACTGGACTTACGACGGGGACCTCAGGGACGCGCCCTGGTGGCATCGGTAAAGGAAATTTCCTTGCGAGTTACTCGGGGGCGTCTCGGGATTCCTCTCCCGTCGATGCCGGGGCCTAAGACCTTGTGTGGAGTCGGTGCCAGGACCTGAGGATTCCTCTCCAGTGCTGACATGGATCTTTGGGTACTTCTGGAATCTCCCCAGGGAAGTCAATCCTCGTCTCGAGTTGGGTCATGCACGTGCCCTTTCCTCCGAGCTGTAGCAGCAATGTCACGCTTCCCTTCGCGTGGAACAAGGGATCTGGGGCATTCCCTCGAGGCTTTCCCAAAAGGCTTTCCCCCTGAGGCTTTCCCACAGGGCTGTCCCACGTGCCACCGTGTTGTGAGTCGATCCTCGGCTTGAAAGTCGAGGCAGTGCAGGGAAAACTGGTTTCCCTGGAATGGACTGAGGCATCTGGGGGACTCTGGAATGGTGGCACGTCCCTGGAGTTCCTCTCGCCTTTCCTGTGGAGAGCGCTCCACTTGAGATGCGATGGGAACGCCGGGAATTCTTTCCCGACAACGCGGGAAAGGATCCGTCCTCTCGAGCTAGGAGGCGGAAAAGGGGCTCCTCTGGATGTGGGCGGGACTCTCGTGCTTCCTCTCTAGTGGAGTCGGGTATGTCGTGGAACTTCTTGAGTTGCAGCATGGGTGTGAAGGACCCTTTGGAAGTTCCAGAGTTTAGGTGTGATTAGCCTCGAGACGCCTCAGCGGAAATGGGCCTCATCTCGCCTGGAGGGGAGAATCTCCTGGATTTTCTCGAGTTGCGGCAGGTGCTCTCGACTTACGACGGGGACCTCAGGGACCCGCTCTGGTGGCCTCAGGAAAGGCCAGTCCCTTGCGAGTTGCTCGGGGGCCTCTCGGGGATCTCTAGGGATTCCTCTCCAGTCGATATCGGGCCTAAGACCTTGTGTGGAGTCGGTGCCAGACCTGAGGTTTCCTCTCCAGTTCTGACATGGATCTTGGGGTACTTCTGGAGTCTCCCCAGTGGAGTCAGTCCTCGTCTCGAGTGGGGCATGCACGTGCGATTTCCTCCCGAGCTGTAGCCGCAGTGTTCCTTCACGTGGTACAAGGGATCTGTGGCATTCCCTCGAGGCTTTCCCACGAGGCTTTCGCACGAGGCTTTCCCACAGGGCTGTCCCACGTGCCACCGTGGTGTGAGTCTATCCTCGGCTTGAAAGTCAAAACAGTGCAGAGAAAACAGGTTTCCCTGGAATGGACTGAGACATCTGGGGGACTCTGAGAATGCTGGCATGACCCGGAGTTCCTCTCGCCTTTCCTGTGGAGAGCGCCTCCTCTTGAGTTGCGACAGGAACGCCGGGAATTCTTTCTCGAGCACGCAGGGAAAGGATCCCTCCTCTCGAGCTAGGAGGTGGAAACGGGGCTCCTCTGGATGTGGTCGGGACTCTCGTGCTTCCTCTCGAGTGGAGACGGGTATGTCAGGGAACTTCTTGAGTTGCAGCAAAGGTGTGAAGGATACTTTGGAAGTTCCAGAGGTCAGGTGTGATTAGCCTCAGGACGCCTCAGCGGAAATGGGCCTCATCTCTCGCCTGGAGGGCAGAACCTCTTGGATTTTCTCGAGTTGTGTCAGGTGCACTGGACTTACGACGGGGACCTCAGGGACGCGCCCTGGTGGCATCGGTAAAGGAAATTTCCTTGCGAGTTACTCGGGGGCGTCTCGGGATTCCTCTCCCGTCGATGCGGGGCCTAAGACCTTGTGTGGAGTCGGTGCCAGGACCTGAGGATTCCTCTCCAGTGCTGACATGGATCTTTGGGGTACTTCTGGAATCTCCCCAGGGAAGTCAATCCTCGTCTCGAGTTGGGTCATGCACGTGCCCTTCCTCCCGAGCTGTAGCAGCAATGTCACGCTTCCCTTCGCGTGGAACAAGGGATCTGGGGCATTCCCTCGAGGCTTTCCCAAAAGGCTTTCCCCCTGAGGCTTTCCCACAGGGCTGTCCCACTTGCCACAGTGGTGTGAGTCGATCCTGGGCTTGAAAGTCGAGGCAGTGCAGGGAAAACAGGTTTCCCTGGAATGGACTGAAATATCTCGGGGACTCTGGCAATGGTGGCACGAACCTGGAGTTCCTCTCACTTTTCCTCTGGAGAGCGCCTCCTCTTGAGATGCGACGGGAACGCCGCGAATTCTTTCCCCACCACGCAGGGAAATGATCAAACCTCTCGAGCTAGGAGGCGGAAACGTGGCTCCTCTTGATGTGGGCGGGACTTTCCTGCTTCCTCTCGAGTGGAGACGGGTATGTCGGGGAACTTCTTGAGCTGCAGCTAGGCTGTGAAGGACCCTTTGGAAGTTCCAGAGGTAAAGTGTGATTAGCCTCGAGATACCTCAGCAGAAATGGCCCCTCATGTCGCCTGGAGGGAGAACCTCTTGGATTTTCTCGAGTTGCGGCAGGTGCTCTCGACTTACGACTGGGACCTCAGGGACCGCTCTGGTGGCGTCAGGAAAGGCCAGTCCCCATGCGAGTTGCTCGGGGGCCTCTCGGGATTCCTCTCCCGTCGGTGCCGGGCCTAAGACCTTGTGTGGGAGTCAGTGCCGGGATCGGAGGATTCCTCTCCAGTGCCGACATGGATCTTCGGGGACTTCTGGAGTCTCCCAGAGGCGTAAGTCCTCGTCTCGAGTGGGGAATGCACGTTCGCTTTCCTCCCGAGCTGTAGCAGCAGTGTCACGCTTCCCTTTTCGTGGATCAAGGGATCTGTGGCTTTCCCAGAGGCTTTTCCACGAGGCTTTCCCTCAGGGCTGTCCACGTGCCACCGTGGTGTGAGTCGATCCTCGGCTTGAAAGTCGAGGCAGTGCAGGGAAAAAAGGTTTCCCTGGAATGGACTGAGACATCCAGGGGACTCTGGAATGGTGGCACGACCCTGGAGTTCCTCTCGCCTTTCCTGTGGAGAGCCCCCTCTTGAGATGTGACGGGAACACCGGGTATTCTATCCCGACCACGCAGGGAAAGGATCCACCTCTCGAGCTAGGACGCGGAAACAGGGCTCCTCTGGTGTGGGTGGGATTCTCGTGCTTCCTGTCGAGTGGCGACGGGCATGTCGGGGAACTTCTTGAGTTGCAGCAAGGGTGTGAAGGACCCTTTGGAAGTTCCAGAGGTAAGGTGTGAAGCCTCGAGAAACCTCAGCGGAAATGAGACTCTTCTCGCCTGGAAGGGAGAACCTCCTGGATTTTCTCGAGTTGCGGCAGGTGCTCTCGACTTACGACTGGGACCTCAGGGACCCACTCTGGTGGCCTCAGGAAAGGCCAGTCCCATTGCGAGTTGCTCGGGCCTCTAGGGATTTCTCTCCTTCGATGCTTGGGCCTAAGGCTTGTGTGGAGTCAGTGTCGCAACCTGAGGATTCCTCTACAGTGCCGGCATGGATCTTGGGTACTTCTGGAGTCTCCCCAGGGGAGTCAGTCCTCGTCTCAAGTTGGGGCATGCACGTGCGATTTCCTCCCGAGCTGAAGCAGCAGTGTCACGCTTACCTTCGCGTGGATCAAGGGATCTGTGTCTTTCCCTAGAGGCTTTCCCACGAGGCTTCCACGAGGCTTTCCCACAGGGCGGTCCCACGTGCCACCGAGGTGTGCGTCGATCCTCGCTTGAAAGTCGAGGCAGTGCAGGGAAAACAGGTTTCCCTGGAATGGACTGAGACATCTGGGGGGACTCTGGGAATGGCGGCACGACACTGGAGTTCCTCTCGCCATTCCCTGTGGAGAGCGCCTCCTCTTGAGATGTGACGGGAACGCCGGGAATTTCTTTCCCGACCATGCAGGGAAAGGATCCCCCCTCTCGGCTAGGAGGTGGAAACGGGCCTCCTCTGGATGTGGGCGGGACTCTCTGCTCCTCTCGAGTGGAGACGTGTATGTCGGGGAACTTCTTGAGTTGCAGCAAGGGTGTGAAGGACCCTTTGGAAGTTCCAGATGTTAGGTGTGATTAGCCTCGAGACGCCTCAGCGGAAATGGGCCTCATCTCGCCTGGATGGGAGAACCTCCTGGATTTTCTCGATTTGCGGCAGGTGCTCTCGACTTACGACGGGGACCTCAGGGACCCGTTCTGGCGGCCTCAGGAAAGGCCAGTCCCCATGTGAGTTGCTCGGGCCTCTCGGGATTCCTCTCCCGTTGATGCCGGGGGCCTAAGATCTTGTGTGGAGTCGGTGCTGTAACCTGAGGACTCCTCTCCAGTGCTGACATTGATCTTGGTGTACTTCTGGAGTCTCCCCAGTGCAGTCAGTCCTCTACTCGAGTGGGGGGCATGCACGTGCGCTTTCGCCCGAGCTGGTAGCAGCAGTGTCACGCTTCCCTTCGCGTGGATCAACGGATCTGTGGCTTTCCTTCGAGGCTTTCCCAGAGGCTTTTCCACGAGGCTTTCC
>NW_017194998.1:0-9098 GCF_001704415.2 Capra hircus
TGTCCCTCGTGCCACCGTGGTGTAGGTCGATCGTCGGCTTGAAAGTCGAGGCAGTGCAGGGAAAACAGGTTTCCCTGGAATGGACTGAGAAATCTGGGGGGACTCTGGGAATGGTGGCACGACCCTGGAGTCCCTCTCGCCTTTCCTGTGGAGAGCGCCTCCTCTTGAGATGCGACGGGAACGCCGGGAAATCTTTCCCGACCACGCAGGGAAAGGACCCTCATTTCGAGCTAGAAGCGGAAACGGGCTCCTCTGGATGTGGGCGGGACTCTCATGCTTCCTCTCGAGTGGAGACGGGTATGTCGGGGAACTTCTTGAGTTGCAGCAAGGGTGTGAAGGACCCTTTGGAAGTTCCAGAGGTTAGGTGTGATTAGCCTCGAGACGCCTCAGCGGAAATGGGCCTCATCTCGCCTGGAGGGGAGAACCTCCTGGATTTTTCGAGTTGCGGCAGGTGCTCTCGACTTACGATGGGGACCTCAGGGACCCGCTCTGGTTTCCTCAGGAAAGGCCAGTCCCCATGCGAGTTGTTTGGGGGCATCTCGGAATTCCTCTCCCGTCGATGCTGGCGCCTTATACCTTGTGTGGAGTCGGTGCCGGAACCTGAGAATAACTCTCCAGTGCTTACATGATTCTTGGGGTACTTCTGGAGTCTCCCAGGTGAGTCAGTCCTCATCTCTATTGGGGGCATGTATGTGCACTTTCCTCCAGAGCTGTAGCAGCAGTGTCACGCTTCCCTTCGCGAGGATCCAGGGATCTGTGGCTTTATCTGGAGGCTTTCCCACGATGCTTTTTCATGAGGAATTCCCACAGGGCTGTCCCACGTGCCACCGTGGTGTGAGTCGTTCCTCGGATTGAAAGTCGAGGCAGTGCAGGGAAACAGGTTTCCCTGGAATGGACTGAGAAATCTGGGGGACTCTGGGAATGGTGGCACCACCCTGGAGTTCCTCTCGCCTTTCCTGTGGTGAGCGGCTCCTCTTGAGATGCGACGGGAACGCCGGAAATTCTTTCCCGACCACGCAGGGAAAGGATCCCTCCTCTCGAGCTAGGAGGCGGAAACGGGGCTCCTCTGGATGTGGGCGGGACAATCGTGCTTTCTCTCGAGTGGAGACGGGTATGTCTCGGAACTTCTTGAGTTGCAGCAAGGGTGTGAAGGACCCTTTGGAAGTTCCAGAAGTTAGGTGTGATTAGCCTCGAGACCCCTCACCGGAAATGGGCCTCATCTAGAATGGAGGGGAGAACCTCCTGGATTTTCTCGAGTTCGCAGGTGCTCTCGGCTTCCGACGGGGACCTCAGGGACACGCTCTAGTGCCCTCAGGAAAAGGCCCGTCCCCATGCGAGTTGCTCGTGGGCCTCTAGCGATTCCTCTCCGTCTATGCCGGGCCTGAGACATTGTGTGGAGTCGGTGCCGGAACCTGAGGATTCCTCTCCAGTTCTGACATGGATCTTGGGGTACTTCTGGAGTCTCCCAGGGGAGTCAGTCCTCGTCGCGAGTGTGGCGTGCACGTGCGCTTTCCTCCCGAGCTTTAGCAGCAGTGTCACGCTTCCCTTTGCGTGGATCCAGGGATCTGTGGCTTTCTCAGTAGGCTTTCCCACGAGGCTTTCCCACTAGGCTTTTCACAGGGCTCTCCCTCGTGCCACCGAGTTCTGAGTCGATCCTCGGCTTGAAAGTCGAGGCATTGCGGGGAAAACAGGTTTCCCTGGAATCGACTGAGACATCTGGGGGCTCTGGGAATGGTGGCACGACCCTGAGTTCCTCTCGCCTTTCCTGTGGAGAGCGCCTCTTCTTGAGATGGGACGGGAACGCCGGAAATTCTTTCCCGACCACGAAGGGAAAGGATCCCTCCTCTCGAGCTATGAGGCTGAAACGGGGCTCTTCTGGTTGTGGGCGGGACTCTCGTGCTTCCTTTCGAGTGGAAACGGGTATGTTTGGGAACTTCTTGAGTTGCAGCAATGGTGTGAAGGGCCCTTTGGAAGTTCCAGAGGTTAGGTGTGATTAGCCTCGAGATGCCTCAGCGCAAATGGGTCTCATCTCGCCTGGAGGGGAGAACCTCCTGGATTTTCTCGAGTTGCGCCAGGTGCTCTCGACTTACGACGGGGACCTCAGGGACCCGCTTTGGTGGCCTCAGGAAAGGCCAGTCCCCATGCGAGTTGCTCGGGAGCCTCTCGTGATGTCTCTCCCTCTCCAAGCTGTCTTGGATCTTGACTGGCCTTTCCTGAGGCCACCAGAGCGGGTCCCTGCGGTCCCCATTGTAAGTCGAGAGCACCTGCCGCAACTGGAGAAAATCAAGGATGTTCTCCCCTCCAGGCAAAATGAAGCCTATTTCCGCTGACACATCTCAAGGCTAAGCACACTTAAACTCTGGAACTTCCAAAGGGTCCTTCACACCCTTGCTGCAAATCAAGAAGTTCCCCGACATACCCGTCTGCACTTAAGAGGAAGCACGATAGTTCCGCCCACATCCAGAGGAGCCCCGTTTCCGCCTCATAGCTCGAGAGGAGGGATCCTTTCCCTTCGAGGTCGGGAAAGAATTCCCGGCGTTCTCGTCGCATCTCAAGAGGAGGCGCTCTCCACAGGAAAGGCGAGAGGAACTCCAGGGACATGCCACCATTCTCCAAGCGTCCCCAGATGTCTCAGTCCATTCCAGGGAAACCTGTTTCCCCGCACTGACTCGACTTTCAAGCCGAGGATCGACTCACACCACTGTGGCACGTGGGACAGCCCTGTGGGAAAGCCTCGTGGGAAAGCCTCTGGAAAGCTAGAGGAAAGCCACAGATACCTTGATCCACGAGATGGGAAGCGACACTGCTGCTACCGCTCGGAGGAAAGCGCACGTGCATGACCCCAGTCGAGCGAGGACTGACGCAAGCTTGGGAGACTCCAGAAGTACGCCAAGATCCATGTCAGCACTGGAGAGGAATCCTCAGGTTCCGGTCCCGACTCCACACAAGGTCTTAGGCCCGGCATCGACCGGGAGGAATCCTGAGAGGCCCCTAGCACCTCGCATGGGACTGGCCTTTCCTGAGGTCACCAGAGCGGGTCCCTGATGTCTCCGTCGTAACTCGAGAGCACCTGACGCAACTCGAGAAAATCCAGGAGGTTCTCCCCTGCAGGCGAGATGAGGCCCGTTTCCACTGAGGTGTCTCGAGGCTAATCACACGTGAACTCTGGAACTTCAAAAGGGTCTTTCACAGTCATGCTGCAACTCAAGAAGTTCCCCGACATACCCGTCTCCACTCAAGAGGAAACACGAGGGTCCCGGCCACATCCAGAGGAGCTCCGTTTCCGGCTCGTAGCTCGAGATGAGGGATCCTTTCCCTACATGGTCGGGAAAGAATTTCCGGAATTCCATCGCATCTCAAGAGGAGGCGCTCTCCAAAGGAAAGGGGAGAGGAACTGCAGGGTCGTGCCACCATTCCAAGACTCCCCCAGATGTCTCAGTCCATTCCACAGGAACCTGTTTTCCCTGCACTGCCTCGGCTTTCACGCCGAGGATCGACTCCCACCACCGAGACACGTGGGACAGCCCTGTGGGAAAGCCTCGTGGGAAAGACTCGAGGGAAAGTCACAATCCCTTGGTCCACGCAAGCAGAAGCATGACACTGCTGCTACAGCATGGGAGGAAAGGGCACACTCATGCCCCCACTCGAGACGAGGCCTGAATCCCCTGGGGAGACTCCAGAGGTACCCCAAGATCCATGTCAGCACTGGAAAGGAATCCTCAGGTTCCGGCACCGACTGCACACAAGGTCTTAGGCCCCGACATCGAAGGGAGAGGAATCCCGAGAGGCCCCGAGCAACTCGCATGGGGACTGGCCTTTCCTCAGGCGAACAAAGCGGGTCCTTGAGGTCCAGGTCGTAAGTCGAGAGCACCTGCCGCAACTCGAGAAAATCCAGGAGGTTCTCCCCTCCAGGTGAGATGAGGCCCATTTCCGCTGAGGCGTCTCGAGGCTAATCACACCTAAACTCTTCGAACTTACAAAGAGTGCCTTCACACCCCTTGCTTCAACTCAAGAAGTTCCCCAACAATACCCGTCGCCACTTGACAGGAAGCACAAGAATCCCGCCCATATCCAGTGGAGCCCCTTCTCTGCCCTTCATAGCTCGAGAGGAGGGATCCTTTCAGTGCGTGGTCGGGAAAGAATTCCCTGCATTCCCATCGCATCTGAAGAGGAAGGCGCTCTCCACAGGAAAGGCGAGAGGAACTCCAGGGTCGTGCCACCATTCCCAGAGTCCCCAAGATGTCTCAGTCCATTCCAGGGAAAACTGTTTTCCTGGCACTGCCTCCACTTTCAAGCCGAGGATCGACTCACACCACGGTTGCACGAGGGAAAGCCCTGTGGGAAAGCCTCGTGGAAAGCGTCGTGGTAAACCCTCGAGGGAAAGCCACTGATCCCTTGTTCCACGCGAAGGGAAGCGTGACAATGCTGCTAGAGCTCGGGAGGAAAGCGCACGTGCATACCCAAACTCGAGACCAGGACTGACTCCCCTGGGGAGACTCCAGAAGTACCCCAAGATCCATGTCAGCACTGGAGAGGAATCCTCAGGTTCCAGCACCGACTCCACACAAGGTCTTAGGCCCCGGCATCGTCGGGAGAGGAATCCCGAGAGGCCCCCGAGCAACTCGCATGGGGACTGGCCTTTCCTAAGCCAACAGAGCGGTCCCTATTGTGCACTTTGTAAGTTGAGAGCACCTGCCGCAACTCGAGAAAATCCAGGAGGTTCTCACCTCCAGGCGTGATGAGGCCCATTTCCGCTGAGGCGTCTCGAGGCTAATCCACACATAACCTCTGAAACTTCCAAAGGGTCCTTCACACCCCTGCTGCAACTTAAGAAGTTCCCAGATAAACCCATCTCCACTCGAGAGGAAGCACGAGAGTCCCGCCCACATCCAGAGGAGCCCCGTTTCCGCCTCCTAGCTCGAGAGCAGGGATCCGTTCCCTGCGTGGTCGGGAAAGAATTCCCGGCGTTCCCGTCGCATCTCAAAAAGAGGCGCTCTCCACAGGAAAGGCGAGAGGAACTCCAGGGTGGTGCCACCATTCCCAGAGTGCCCCAGATATCTCAGTCCATTCCAGGGAAACCTGTTTTCCCTGCACTGCCTCAACTTTCAAGCCGAGGATCGACTCACACCACGGTGGCACGTGGGACAGCCCTGTGGGAAAGCCTCGTGTGAAAGCCTCATGGGAAAGCCCGAGGGAAAGCCACTGATCCCTTGATCCTCGGGAAGGGAAGCGTGACACTGCTGCTGCAATTCGGGAGGAAAGCACACGTGCATGCCCCTACTTGAGACGAGGACTGACTCCCCTGGGGAGACTCCGGAGGTACCCCAAGATCCATGTCAGCACTGGAGAGTAATCCTCACGTTCCGGCTCCGACTCCACACAAGGTCTTAAGCCCCGGCATGGACGGCAGAGAAATCCCGAGAGGCCCCGAGCAACTCGCATGGGGACTGGCCTTTCCTGAGGCCACCAGAGCGGGTCCCTGAGGTCTCCGTCGTAAGACGAGAGGACCTGCCGCAACTAGAAACAATCCAGGAGGTTGTCCCCTCCAGGCGAGATGAGGCCCATTTCCGCTGAGGCGTCTCGAGGCTAATCACACCTAACCTCTGGAACTTCCAAAGGGTCCTTCACACCCTTGCTGCAACTCAAGAAGTTCCCCGACATTCCCGTCTCTACTCAGAGTAAGCACGAGAGCCCGCCCACATCCAGAGGAGCCCCGTTTCCGCCTCCTAGCTCGAGAGGAGGGATCCTTTCCCTGCGTGGTCGGGAAAGAATTCCCGGCATTCCCGTCGCATCTCAAGAGGAGGCGCTCTCCACTGGAAGGCGAGAGGAACTCCCGGGTCTTGCCACCATTCCCAGAGTCCCCAGATGTCTAAGTCCATTCCAGGGAAATCTGTTTTCCCTCATTGCCTCGACTTTCAAGCCGAGGATCGACTCACACCACGTGGCACGTGGGACAGCCCTGTGAGAAAGCCTTCTGGGAAAGCCTCGTGGGAAGAGCCTCAAGGGAAAGCACAGATCCCTTGATCCACGCGAAGGGAAGCGTGACACTGCTGCTACAGCTCGGGAGGAAAGCGCACGTGCATGCCCCCACTCGAGACGACGACTGACTCCCCTGGGGAGACTCCAGAAATACCCCAAGATCCATGTCAGCACTGGAGAGGAATCCTCAGGTTCCGGCACCGCTCCACACAAGGTTTTAGGCCCCGGCATCGACGGGAGAAGAATCCCGAGAGGCCCCCCGAGCAACTCGCATGGGGACTGGCCTTTCCTGAGGCCACCAGAGCGGGTCCCTGAGGTCCCCGTCGTAAGTCGAGAGCACCTGCCGCAACTCGAGAAAATCCAGGAGGTTCTCCCCTCCAGGCGAGATGAGGCCCATTTCCGCTGAGGCGTCTCGAGGCTAATCACACCTAACCTCTGGAACTTCCAAAGGTCCTTCACACCCTTGCTGCAACTCAAGAAGTTCCCCGACATACCCGACTCCACTCGAGAGGAAGCACGAGAATCCCGCCCACATCCAGAGGAGCCCCGTTTCCGCCTCATACCTCGAGGTCAGGTATCCTTTCCCTGCATGTTCGGGAAAGAATTCCCGGTGTTCCCGTCGCATCTCATGAGGAGGCGCTCTCCACAGGAAAGGCGGAGGAACTCCAGGGTCATGCCACCATTCCAAGAGTCCCCAGATATCTCAGTCTGCCGGGGTCCAGCCCCGCTGGATCCAGGGAATTCGACGGATGGACGGCGTTGTCGTGGAAAGTCTTTTTTATTTATTAATGTAAGATTAGATTAAGAAATTATAGTGTAGTAAGAAGATTAACTGGAGGAAAAGGGCTGAATATCTTGGTTTACGTGGAAGGCCAATAAAATTCCAGACAAAGAATTTTCACCATCTACGTTGGGCCACCAGCCCCTGCTTGAATATCTAAGGGTGCCTCACCTTAAGCTCCCTTTCGTGCAGGTCTTAACAGCCAGGCAAGTAAGTAGACCTGGCGAGCCTCCGCGCCCCTGGTGGAGATTCAGCCTGAAGTTAAAGTAAAAAGCAGAGAGAAGGAAAGGGAGAGAAGAAGAAAGAGAGAAAAAGACACGGGGGGAGCCTGAGTCTCAAGAAACCAGGCCGAGAGACTAGTTCGAGAAACTGGTCCGAGAAACTGGCCCCATCCTTTATTGTTCATAAAGCCTTTTATACTTTTGATAAAACATGGAGTTCAATGGGTAACACAAAATTATGTAGCGTTTGCACCCCAGACTCTTTCTGTACATCATTTTGTATACAAAAAGGTCTCTGGTGATTTACATTATCTTCTGGCCAAGAGGCTTGTTAAACACTTTTTGGCTCTCTTCCTTAATGAATGTTAATTTTGTTTCCTCTGAAGTGTTTTTCTTTAATCTGCATTTCCTTAAAGCATTAAAGTTACATCTCTATAAAACAAAGGTGCAGTGGGTTATAACAAAGAAGGTACTTAACTCAAAGATCTAATGTTCCTAATACCAGGTCTACTACTTGTTTTTTAAATATACCAACTCTATCTAAAAATAAAGGATATGAAAATTTAGCAGCAAGCATTGACCCAAAAAATGAAACTTTTAATCAGTCCTATTATAAAGATTTTGACTCCTCGGATGCCCCTACATTCCTAGGATGCTTTAAGCTTCCTGTGCCTCCTGGGGAAAGGAGGCCTCAAACAATCACATGCCCAGCTGTACGAGTCCTGCAGGCAGGCTAGAAAGCATTCAGAGGGGTTTTTTGGATTGAAACACTCTTTCAAATGCTGAAGACTAAAGCCCTGAATTGACTTTTTCCAGAAAATGTCAGAAGAGTGGAAAAGCAGAGCAAAAAAGCCCGGCAGATTTTTGTTGGGGTATGTGCGTAGGAACTTCCAGAGGGGTCCCTGAAGTCTGAACACACCATGCCTATGTCAGCTTTTCTTCCTCATGACGTTATCACGGACGGGAGTCCTCATACTGGCTCCCAGCATCAGTCCAATCCAGAGGAACCTGTTTTCCCTGCACTGCCTCGACTTTCACGCTGAGGATCAACTCACACCACGGTGGCACGAGGGAAAGCCCTGTGAGAAAGCCTCGTGGGAAAGCCTCCAGGGAAAGCCACAGATCCCTTGATCCACACGACGGGAAGCGTGACCCTGCTGCTACAGCTCGGGAGGAAAGCACACGTGCGTGCCCTCACTTGAGAGGAGGATTGACTCTCCAGGGGAGACTCCAGAAGAGCCCCAATATCCATGTCAGCACTGCAGAGGAAACCTCAGGTTCCGGCCCCGAACCACACAAGTTGTTCGGCCCGGGCATCAACAGGAGAGTTATCAAGAGAAGCCCCCAGCATCTGGCATGGGGACTGGCCTTTGATGAAGCCACCAGAGCGGGTCCCTGACGTCCCCGTCGTAAGTCGGGAGCACCTGCCGCAACTCGAGAAAATCCAGGAGGTTCTCCCCTCCAGGCGAGATGAGGCCCATTTCCAATGAGGTGTCTCGAGGCTAATTACATCTAATCTCTGGAACTTCCAAAGGGTCCTTCACACCCTTGCTGCAACTCAAGAAGTTCCCCGACATTCCCATCTCCACTCGAGAGGAAACACGAGGGTCCTGCCCACATCCAGAGTAGCCCCGTTTCATCCTCCTAGCTAGAGATGAGGGATCCTTTCCCTGCTTGGTCGGGAAAGAACTTCCGGCATTCCCGTCGCATCTCAGGTGGAGGCGCTCTCCACAGGAAGGGAGAGAGGAACTCCATGGTCGTGCCACCATTTCAAGCGTCCCCAGATGTCTCAGTCCATTCCAGAGGATCTTGTTTTTACAGAGTGCCTAAACTTTCATGCCGAGGATCGCCTCACACCACGGTGGCACGGGGGACAGCCCTGTGGGAAAGCCTCGTGGGAAAGCCTCTAGGAAAAGCCTAGAGGAAAAGCCACAGATCCATTGATCCACGCGACGGGAAGCATGACACTGCTGCTACAGCTCGGGAGGAAGGGGCATGCGCATGCCCCCACTCGAGACGAGGACTGATTCCCCTTGGGAGACTTCAGAAGTATCCAAAAACATGTCAGCACTGGAGAGGAATACTCAGGTTCTGGCCCCCACTCCACACAAGGTCTT
>NW_017194999.1:0-9098 GCF_001704415.2 Capra hircus
TCAAGAGGAATCCGAGAGTCCCGCCCATATCCAGAGTGGCCCGTTTCCGCCTGCTCGCTCGGAGAGGAGGGATCCTTTCCCTGCGTGGTCGGGAAAGAATTCCTAGCGTTCCCGTCATCTCAAGAGGAGGCGCTCTCCACAGGAAAGGCGAGAGGAACTCCAGTATCAGGCCCCATTCCCAGAGTCCCCCAGATGTCTCAGTCCATTCCAGGGAAACCTGTTTTCCCTGCACTGCCTCGACTTTCAAGCCGAGGATCGACTCACACCGCGATGGCACGTTGGACAGCCCTGTGGGAAAGGCTCCTGGGAAAGCCTCATGGAAAGCCTCGAGGGAAAGCCACAGATCCCTTGATCCACGCGTAGGGAAGAGTGACACTGCTGCTAACAGCTCGGGAGGAAAGCGCACGTGCATGCCCCCACTCGAGACGAGGACTGACTCCACTGGGGAGACTCCAGAAGTACCCCAAGATCCATATCAGCAGTGGAGAGGAATCCTCAGGTTCCAGCACCGACTCCACACAAGGTCTTAGGCCCTGGCATCGAAGGGAGAGGAATCCCGAGAGGCCCCGAGCAACTCGCATGGGGACTGGCCTTTCCTGAAGCCACCAGATCGTGTCCCTGAGGTCCCCGTCGTAAGTCGAGAGTACCTGCCGCAACTCGAAAAAATCCAGGAGGTTCCCCTCCAGGCGAGATAAGGCCATTTCCGCTGAGGCGTCTCGAGGCTAATCACACCTAACTCTGGAACTTCCAAAGGGTCCTTCACACCCTTGCTGCAACTTTACAATTTCCCCGACATACCCGTCTCCACTGAGAGGAAGCACGAGAGTCCCGCCCACATTCAGAGGAGCCCCGTTTCCGCCTCCTAGCTCGAGAGGAGGATCCTTTCCCTCAGTGATCGGGAAAGAGTTCCCAGTGTTCCTGGCGCATCTAAAGAGGAGGCGATCTCCACAGGAAGGCGAGAGGAACACCAGGGTCGTGCCACCATTCCCAGAGTCCCCCAGATGTCTCAGGCCATTCCAGGGAAACTTGTTTTCCCTGCACTGCCTCCGCCTTTCAAGCCGAGGATCGACCCACACCACGGTGGCACGTGGACAGCCCTGTTGGAAAGCCTCGTGGGGAAAGCCTCAAGGGAAAGCACAGTTGCTTTGATCAACGCGAAGGGAAGCGTGACACTGCTGCTACAGCTCGGAGGAAAGCACACGTGCATGCCCCCACTCGAGACGACGAAAGACTCCCCTGGGAGACTCCAGAAGTAGCCCAAGATCCATGTCAGCACTGGAGAGGAATCCTCAGTTGGTGGCACCAACTCCACTCAAGGTCTTAGGCCCCGGCATCGACGGTAGAGGAATCCCGAGAGGCCTCCGAGCCAATCTAGCATGGGGACTGGCCTTTCCTAAGGCCACCAGAGCGGTCCCTGAGGTCCCCGTCGTAAGTCGAGAGCACGTGCAGCAACTCGAGAAAATCCAGGAGGTTCTCCCCTCAGGCGAGATGAGGCCGATTTCCGCTGAGGCGTCTCGAGGCTAATCACACCTAACGTCTGAACTTCCAAACGGTCCTTCACACCCTTGCTGCAACTCAAGAAGTTCCCCGACATACCCGTCTCCACTGAAGAGGAAGCGAGAGTCCCGCCCACATCCAGAAGAGCCCTGTTTTCCGCCTCCTAGCTCGAGAGGAGGGATCCTTTCCCTGCGTGTTCGGGAAAGAAATCCCGGCGTTCCCGTCGCATCTCAAGAGGAGGCGCTCTCCACAGGAAAGGCGAGAGGAACTCCAGGGTCGTGCCACCATTCCAGAGTCCCCCAGATGTCTCAGTCCATTCCAGGGAAACCTGTTTTCCCTGCACTGCCTCGACATTCAAGCCGAGGATCGACTCACATCACGGTGGTACGTGGGACAACCATGTGGTAAAGCCTCGTGTGAAAGCCTCCAGGGAAAGCCACAGATCCCTTGTTCCACGCGAAGGGAAGCGTGACACTGCTGCTACAGTTCGAAGAAATTTCACGTGCATGCCCCACTCGAGACGAGGACTGACTCCCCTGGGGAGACTCCAGAAGTACCCCAAAGATCCATGTCAGCACTGGAGAGGAATCCTCAGGTTCTGGCACCGACTCCTCACAAGAACTTAGGCCCCGGCATCAACGGGAGAGGAATCCCGAGAGGCCCCCGAGCAACTCTCATGGGGACTGGCCTTTCCTGAGGCCACCAGAGCGGGTCCCTGAGGTCTCCGTCGTAAGTCGAGAGCACCTGCCGCAACTCGAGAAAATCCAGGAGGTTGTCCTCTCCAGGCGAGATGAGGCCCATTTCCGCTGAGGCGACTCGAGGCTAATCACACCTAACCTCTGGAACTTCCAAAGGGTCCTTCACAGCCTTGCTGCATCTCAAGAAGTTCCCCGACATACCCGTCACCACTCAAGAGGAAGCACGAGAGTCCCGCCCACATACAGAGGGCCCCGTTTCCGCCTCCTAGCTCGAGAGGAGGGATCCTTTCCTTTCGTGGTCGGCAAAAGAATTCCCGGCGTTCCCGTCGCATCTCAAGAGGAGGCGCTCTCCACAAAAAGGCGAGAGGAACTCCAGGGTCGTGCCACCATTCCCAGAGCCCAAGATGTCTCAGTCCATTCCAGGGAAACCTGTTTTCCTGCACTGCCTCGACTTTCAAACCGAGGATCGACTGACACCACGGTGGCACGTGGGACATCACTGGGGGAAAGCCTCGTGGAAACCCTGCTGGGAAAGCCTCGTGGGAAAGCCTTGTTGGAAAGCATCGTGGGAAAGCCTCGAGGGAAAGCCACTGATACCTTGATCCACACGACTGGAGCATGACACTGCTGCTACAGCTAGGGAGGAAAGCGCAGGTGCATGTCCCACTCGAGACGAGGACTAACTCCCCTGGGAAGACTCCAGAAGTACCCCAAGATCCATGTCAGCACTGCACAGGAATCCTCAGATTCCGGCACCGACTCCACACAAGGTCTTAGGCCCCGACATCGACGGGAGAGGAATCCCGAGAGGCCCCGAGCAACTCGCATGGGGACTGGACTTTTCTGAGGCCCCCAGAGCGGGTCCTTGAGGTCCCCGTCGTAAGTCGAGAGCAACTGCCCTATCTGGAGAAAATCCAGGAGGTTCTCCCCTCCAGGCGAGATGAGGCCCATTTCTGCTGAGGCGTCTCGAGGCTAATCACACCTAATCTCTGGAACTTCCAAACGGTGCTTCACACCCTGGCTGCAACTCAAGATGTTCCCCGACATACCCGTCTCCATTCGAGAGGAAGCACGAGAGTCCCGCCCACATCCAGAGGAGCCCCGTTTCTGCCTACTAGCTCTAGAGGAGGGATCCTTTCCCTGCGTCATCGGAAAGAAATCCCGGCGTTCCCGTCGCATCTCAAGAGGAGGCGCTCTCCACAGGAAAGGCGAGAGGAACTCCAGGGTCGTGGCCACCTTTCCCAGAGTCCCCCAGATGTCTCAGTCCATTTCCAGGGAAACCTGTTTTCCCTGCACTGCTTCGACATTCAAGCCGAGGATCGACTCACACCAGGGTGGCACGTCGGAGAGCCCTGTGGGAAAGCCTCGTGGGAAAGCCTCGTGGGAAAGCCTCATGGGAAAGCTCGAGGGAAAGCCACAGATGCTTTTGATCCATCGGCATAGGGAAGTGTGACTCTGCTGCTACAGCTCCGGAGGAAAGCGCACGTGCATGACCCCACTCGAGACGAGGATTGACTCCCGCTGGGGAGACTCCAGAAGTATCCCAACATCCATGTCAGCATGCAGAGGAATCCTCAGGTCCCGCCTCCGATACCACACAAGGACTTAGGCCCCGGCATCGACGGGAGAGGAATCCCGAGAGGCCCCGGAGCAACTCCCCATGGGGACTGGCCTTTCCTGTGTCCACCAGAGCGGGTCCCTGAGGTCTCCATCGTAAGTCGAGAGCACCTGCCGCAACTCGAGAAAATCCAGGAGGTTTTCCCCTCCAAGCGAGATGAGGCCCTTGTCCGCTGAGGAGTCTCGAAGCTAATCACACCTAACCTCTGGAACTTCCAAACGGTTATTCACTACCCTTGCTGCAACTAAAGAAGTTTCCCCGACATACCCGTCTCCACTTGAGAGGAAGCACGAGAGTCCCGCTCACATCCAGAAGAGCCCCGTTTCCGCCTCCAAGCTCGAGAGGAGGGATCCTTTCCCTGCGTGGTCAGGAAAGAATTCCCAAGGGGTTCCCATAGCATTTCAAGAGGAGCGCTCTCCACAAAAAGGCGAGAGGAAATCCAGGGTCGTGCCACCATTCCCAGAGTCCCCCAGATGTCTCAGTCCAATTCCAGGGAAACCTGTTTTCCCTGCACTTCCTCCACTTTCAAGCCGAGGATCGACTCACACCACGGTGGCAGCGTGGGACAGCCCTGTGGGAAAGCCTCGTGGGAAAGCCTCGCGGGAAGCCTCGAAGGAAATCCACAAATGCCGTGATCCATGCAAAGGGAAGCGCAACAGTGCTGGCTACAGCTGGGGAGGAAAGCGCACGTGCATGCCCCACTCGAGGCGAGGACTGACTCCCCTGGGGAGACTCCAAAAGTACCCCAAGATCCATGTCAGCACTGGAGAGGAATCCTCAGGTTCCGGCACCGGACTCCACACAAGGTCTTATGCACCGGCATCGAGGAGAGAGGAATCCCGAGAGGCCCCCGAGCAATTCGCTTGGGGACTGGCCTTTCGTGAGGCCACCAGAGTGGGTCCCTGAGGTACTCGTCGTAAGTCGAGAGCACCTGCCACAAGTCAATAAAATCCAGGAGTTTCTCCCCTCCCAGGCGAGATGAGGCCCATTTCTGCTGAGGTGTTTTAGAGGCTAATCACACCTAACCTCTGAAAATTCCAAACGGTCGTTCACACCCTTGCTGGCAACTCAAGAAGTTCCCCGACATACCCGTCCTCCACTCGAGAGGAAGCACGAGAGACCCGCCCACATCCAGAGGAGTCCCGTTTCCGCCTCCTAGCTCGAGAGGAGGGATCCTTTCCCTGCAGGGTAGGGAACGAATTTCCGGGCGTTCCCGTTGCATCTCTAGAGGAGGCACTCTCCACAGGAAAGGCGAGAGGAACTCCCAGGGTCGTTCGCTGCCCATTCCCAGAGTCCCCCAGATTTCTCAGTCCATTCCAGGGAAACCTGTTTTCCCTGCACTGCCTCGACTTTCAAGCCGAGGATCGACTCACACCACGGTGGCACGTGGGACAGCCCTGTGGGAAAGCATCGTGGAAAAGCCTCCCTGGGAAAGCTCGAGGCAAAGCCACAGATCCCTTGATCCACGCGAAGGGAAGCGTGACTACTGCTGCTACAGCTCGGGAGAAAGCGCACGTGCATGCCACCACTTAGAGGAGGACTGACTCCCCTGGGTAGACTTCAGAAGTACCCCAAGATCCATGTCAGCAATGGAGAGTGATTCTCAGGTTTTGCCACAGACTCCACATAAGATCTTAGGCCCGGCTTCGACGGGAGAGGAAACCCAAGATGCCCCGAGCAACTCGCATGGGGACTGGCCTTTCGTGAGGCCACCAGAGCGGGTCCCTGAGGTCCCAGTCGTAAGTCGAGAGCACCTGCCGCAACTCGAGATAATCCACGAGTTTCTCCCCTCCAGGCGAGGTGAGCCCCATTTCGCTGAGGCGTCTCGAGGCTAATCACACCTAACCTCTGGAACTTCCAAATGGTCCTTCACACCCCCTTTGCTAACTCAAGAAGTACCCGACATACCCGTCTCCACTCGAGAGGAAGCACGTGAGTCCCGCCCACATGCAGAGGAGCCCCGTTTCAGCCCCCTAGCTCTAGAGGAGGGATCCTTTCCCTGGGTGGTCGGGAAAGAATTCCCGGCGTTCTCGTCGCATCTCAAGAGGAGGCGCTCTCCACAGGAAAGGCGAGAGGAACTCCAGGGTCGTGCCACCATTCCCAGAGTCCCCCAGATGTCTCAGTACATTCCAGGGAAACCTATTTTCCCTGCACTACCTCGACTCTCAAGCCGAGGATCGACTCAGAACACCGTGGCACGTGGGACAGCCCTGTGGGAAAGCCTCGTGGGAAAGCCTCATGGGAAAGCCTCGAGGGAAAGCCACAGATCACTGAATTCACTCGACGGGAAGCCTGACACTGCTGGTAAAGATCGGGAGGAAAGCGCACGTGCAAGCCCCCACTCGAGACGAGGAATGACTCCCCTGGGGAAACTCCAGAAGTACCCCCAATTTCCATGTCAGCACTGGAGAGGAATCCTCAGGTTCCGGCACGGACTCCACACAAGATCTTAGGCCCGGCATCGACGGGAGAGGAATCCGAGAGGCCCCCCATGCAACTCGCTTGGGGACTGTCCTTTCCTAAGGCCACCAGAGCAGGTCCCTGAGGTCTCCGTCGTAAGTCGACAGCACCTGCCGCAACTCGAGAAAATCCAGGAGATTCTCCCCCGCCAGGCGAGATGAGGCCCATTTCGCTGAGGCGTTTCGATGTTAATCACACACCTAACCTCTGGAACTGCCAAAGGGTCCATCACACCCTTGCTGCACCTCAAGAAGTTCCCCGACATACCCGTCTCCACTCGAGAGGAAGTACGAGTGTCCCGCCTCATCCAGAGGAGCCCCATTTACGCCTACTAGCGCGAGAGAAGGGACCCTTTCCTTGCGTGTTCGGTAAAAAATTCTCGGTGTTCCCGTCGCAACTCAAGAGGAGGCGCTCTCCACAGGAAAGGCGAGAGGAACTCCAGGGTCGTGCCACCATTCCCAGAGACCCCCAGATGTCTCAGTCCATTCCAGGGAAACCTGTTTTCACTGCACTGCTTCGACTTTCATGCCGAGGAACGACTCACACCACGGTGGCACGTGGTACAACCTGTGGGAAGCCTCGTGGGAAAGCCTCGAGGGATAGCCACAGATCCTTGATCCACGGAAGGGAAGCGTGAATCTGCTGCTTCAGCTCGGGAGGAAAGCGCACATGCATGCCCCCACTCGAGACGACGAAAGACTCCCCTGTGGAGACTCCAGAAGTAGCCCAAGATCCATGTCAGCACTGGAGAAGAATCCTCAGGTTCCGGCACCGACTCCACACACAAGGTCTTAGGCCCGGCATCGACGGTAGAGGAATCCCGAGAGGACCCCCGAGCAACTCGCATGCGGACTGGCCTTTCCTGAGGCCACCAGAGCGGGTGCCTGAGGTCCCCGTCGTAAAAGTCGAGAGCACCTGCCGCAACTCGAGAAAATCCAGGAGGTTTTCCCCTCCAGGCGAGATGAGGCCCATTTCCGCAGAGGCGTCTCGAGGCTAATCACACCTATCCTCTGGAACTTCCAAAGGGTCATTCACACCCTTGCTGCAACTCAAGAAGTTCCCCGACATACCCGTCTCCACTTGAGAGGAAGCACGAGAGTCCCGCTCACATCCAGAGGAGCCCCGTTTCCGCCTCCTAGCTCGAGAGGGAGGGATCCTTTCCTTGCGTGTTCGAAAGATTTCCCGGGCCTTCCCGACGCCTCTCAAGAGGTGGCGCTCTCCAGAGGAAAGGCGAGAGGAGCTCCATGGTCGTGCCACCAATCCCAGAGTCCCCCAGATGTCTCAGTCCATTCCAGGAGACCTGTTTTCCCTGCACTGCCTCGACTTTCAAGCCGAGGATCGACTAACACCACGGTGGCACGTGGGACAGCCCTGTGGGAAATCCTCGTGGGAAAGCCTTGTTGGAAAGCATCGTGGGAAAGCCTCGAGGGAAAGCCACTGATACCTTGATCCATGCGACTGGAGCATGACACTGCTGCTACAGCTAGGGAGGAAAGCGCAGGTGCATGCCCCCACTCGAGACGAGGACTGACTCCCCTGGGGAGACGCCAGAAGTACCCCAAAATCCATGTCAGAACTGCCACAGGAAACCTCAGATTCCGGAGAACAGACTCCCACAATCCCCCGGCATCGGGAGAGGAATCCCGAGAGGCCACGAGCATGGGGTCTGGCCTTTCCTGAGGCCATCAGAGCGGGTCTGAGGTCGCCCTTGTAAGTCGAGAGCACTGCCTCAACTCGAGATAATCCAGGAGGTTCTCCCTCCAGGCGAGATGAGGCCCATTTCCGCAGAGGCGTCTCGAGCTAATCACACGTAACCTCTGGAACTTCCAAGGGTCTTTCACACCCTTGCTGCAACTCAAGAAGTTCCCCGACATACCGTCTCCACTCGAGAGGAAGCACGAGAGTCCCCGCCCACTTCCCGAGGAGCCCCGTTTTCCGCCTCCTAGCTCGAGAGGAGGGATCCTTTCCCTGCGATGTCGGGAAAGAATTCCCGGCGTTCCCGTCGCATCTCAAGAGGAAGCGCTCTCCACAGGAAATGCGAGAGGAATTCCAGGGTCGTGCCACATTTCCCAGAGTCCCCCAGATGTCTCAGTCCATTCCAGGGAAAACTGTTTTCCCTGCACAGCCTCGACCTTCAAGCCGAGGATTGACTCACACCACGGTGGCACGTGGGACAGCCCTGTGGAAAGCCTCATGGGAAAGCCTCGTGAGAAATCCTCGTGGAAAGCCTCGAGGGAAAGCCACAGATCCTTTGATCCACGCGAAAGGAAGCGTGACACTGCTGCTACAGCTCGGAGGAAATCGCACGTGCATGCCCCCCACTCGGAACGAGGACTGACTCTCCTCGGAGACTCAGAAGTACACGAAGGTCCATGTCAGCACTGGAGAGGAATCCTCAGCTTCCGGCACCAACTCATACAAGTCTTAGGCCCCGGCATCGACGGGAGAGAGAATCCCGAAAGGCTCCCGAGCAACTCGCATGGGGACTGGCCTTTCCTGGAGGGCCACCAGAGGGTGTCCCTGTGGTCCCCGTCGTAAGTCGAGAGCACCTGCCGCAACTCGAGAAAATCCAGGAGGTTGTCCCCTCCAGGCGAGATGAGGCCCATTTCCGCTGAGGCGACTGGAAGCTAATCACACTAATCTCTGGAACTTCCAAAGGGTCCTTCACAGCCTTGCTGCAACTCAAGACGTTCCCGACATACCCGTCTCCACTCAAGAGGAAGCACGAGAGTCCCGCCCACATACAGAGGGGCCCCGTTTCTGCCTCCTAGCTCGAGAGGAGGATCCTTTCCTTTCGTGGTCGGCAAAGAATTCCCCGGCGTTCC
>NW_017195000.1:0-9098 GCF_001704415.2 Capra hircus
AAAATTGTCCCTGAAAAATGACCTCCAAGAAGCGCTTTTCCAGCAGGCTGGATGCAAGTTCACAGGATGCGGGAAAGTGATCGTGCTTCAGGGAAGAAGAGGCAGCCACCAAGTGTGTGTTTGCAAGCCTGTATTTGGAAGAAACTGGTGAGCTTCTTCAAGGGGAGACCTCCAGGTCTGCTCAAGGACCGAAATTCCAGAGGCAGCACCATGCATCTCCCCCTGTCCTTTCTGAGCCTTGGAAAGACATTCCTAGCTTATAGCGGTATTGCTCATGAAGAAGCAGGATGCAGGAATGTGTCAGACATGACTGGGTGCCTTCCTGGGTTCAGCTCCGTGAGGGGCCTTTCCACTCAAAGTAGGTCCCATGCCTCCTTGGGGAGGAAGTGGGGCCCGCTTGCCTCCAAATTGTCAAAGGCTGGAACAAAGCTAGTTCTATCAGAGGTAAGAAAAGAGCAATTGGATGGATGTGGAAGCTGTTGCTGGGCCGCACTGCTTCAGGCCCCCCACCCCTCCGCCCCGAGAGAAACAGGCGCCCTGTGGCCCTAGGTCCTGGATGCAGTTTCACACATAGAATGTGTCCCCATAGGAGCCAAGAATTTTCCTGACAGACCTAGGCTCACGAGAGCTCTCCTACAGAGCAAAGGGGATGGGACAGATGTGTGGCTGTGGCTCTGCCTTTCCCTGGGAGTGTGCAGCCGCTCCCTAGGGCCCCGGCTCCAGGGGAAATTGCCCCTGAATAATGACCTCCAAGAAGCGCTTTTCCAACTGGCTGAGACGTGGAGTTCTCAGGATGCAGGGAAAGCGAGTGTCCTTCGGGGAAGCAAAGGCAGTCACCTGTTATCATGACTTACTAGAATAGTAGGTACCTTCTCCGGTTGGCAGAGGCCTTCCCTACCTGATCTGAAAAAGAAAATGAAGTAGCTCGCTGATTTGAGAAATAATTCCCAGACTTGGGTTTCCAACCAGTATAGAATCCGACAATGGCCCTGTCTTTGTAGCCGCGTTAATTAACAGGTATGTGAAGCTCTAAATATCAGTGGAAATTACATACAGCATATAGGCCCCAGTGTTCTGGAATGGTGGAAAGAAACAACCAAACTCTTGAAGAGACACTTTCTAAATGGATCATAGAAACTGACTGTACATGGATGGGCTTGCTTCCGGCAGACTTACTCATATTATGGGTTACCGCACGTTCCATAGTTGTTGTCCTTATGAAATTTTCTATGGGAGACCCCCTCTCCCACAGTGAGGCAGGTGTTAGCAGATTTGCCACAAGTAAGGGGGTGGGATTTCACAGCAGATGGAACAATTAGGTAAGGTAATAAATCAGGTAACTAAGTTTGTATAAAAAAGAATCTCATTCCCCCTTGAGGAAGAGATTCATGAATTTGTGCTCAGTGATCAGGTGTGGCTCAATGACTGGAAACACAATTCCTTGGCCTGACATCGGAAAGGTCCTTATACTGTTGTCTTAGCCACAATTCTGAAAGAGATGGGAATACCAGACCACCTAACCTGCCTCTTGAGAAATCTGGATGAAGGTCAGGAGGCAACAGTTAGGGCAGGACATGGAACAACAGACTGGTTCCAAAAAGGAAAAGGAGTATGTCAAGGCTGTATATCGTCACCCTGTTTATTTAACTTATATGCAGAGTACATCATGAAAAATGCTGGATGGAAGATACATGAGCTGGAATCAAGATTGCCGGTAGAAATATCAATAAACTTAGATATGCAGATGACACCACCATTATGGCAGAACGTGAAGAGGAACGGGTATGTCGGGGAACTTCTTGAGTTGCAGCAAGGGTGTGAAGGACCCTTTGGAAGTTCCAGAGGTTAGGTGTGGTTAGTCTCGAGATGCCTCAGCGGAAATGGCCTCATGTCGCCTGGAATGGAGAGGCTCCTGGATATTCCCTAGTTTCAGCAGGTGCTCTCGAGTTACGACGGGGACTTCAGGACCCGCTCTGGCGGCCACAGGAAAGGCCAGTCATCATGCGTGTTCCTAGGGGGCCTCTCGTGATTCCTCTCCGTCGATGCCGGGGCCTAAGACCTTGTGTGGAGTCGGGGCCGGTACCTGAGGATTCCTCTCCAGTACGGACATGGATTTTGGGGTACTTCTGGAGTCTCCACAAGGGAGTGAGGCCTCGTCTCGAGTGGGGGCATGAGCGTGCCCTTTCTTCCCATGCTGTAGCAGCAGTGTCACGCTTCCCCTGCGTGGACAAGGGATCTGTGGCTTTCCCTCGAGTCTTTCCCACGAGGCTTTCCCACAGCGCTGTCCCACGTGCCACGGTGGTGTGAGTCGATCCTCGGCGTGAAAGCCGAGGCAGTGAAGGGAAAACAAGTTCCTGTGGAATGGACTGAGACGTCTCGGGGAGTCTCAGAATGGTGGCACGACCCTGCAGTTCCTCTCCCCTTTCCTTTGGAGAGCGCCTCCCGTTGAGATGCGATGGGAATGCCGGGAATTCTTTCCGGACCAAGCAGGGAAAGGATCCCTCATCTCGAGCTACGAGACGGAAACGGAGCTCCTCTGGATGTGGCCGGGACCCTCGTGCTTCCTCTTGAATGGAGACGGATATGTCGGGGAACTTCTTGAGTTGCAGCATGACTGTGAAAGACTCTTTGGAAGTTCCAGAGGTCACGTGTGATTAGCCTCGAGACACCTCAGTGGCAACGGGCCTCATCTCGCCTGGAGGGGAGAACCTCCTGGATTTTCTCGAGTTGCGGCAGGTGCTCTCAACATACGACCGAGACCTCAGGGACAGTGTAGCAGGTGTGTCACGCTTCCCGTCGCGGGGATCAAGGGATCTGTGGCTTTCCCTCGAGGCTTTCCCACGAGGCTTTCCCACAGGGCTATCCCACGTGCCACCATGGTGTGAGTCGATACTCGGCGTGAAAGTCGAGGCAGTGCAGGGAAAACAGGTTCCTCTGAAATGGACTGACACATCTGGGGAACTCTTGGAATGGTGGCACGACCCTGGAGTTCCTCTCGCCTTTCCTATTGAGAGCCCTTACTCTTGAGATGCCACGGAACGCCGAAAAATCTTTCCTGACTAAGCAGGATAGGATCCCTCATCTCAAGCTGCCAGGCGGAAACGGGGTTCCTCTGGATGTGGGCGGGACCCTAGTGCTTCTCTCTAGTGGAGACGGGTATGTCGGGGAACTTCTTGAGTTGCAGCAAGGACCCTTTTGAATTTCCAGAGTTTAGGTGTGATGAGCCTCCAGACGCCTCAGAGGAAATGGCCTCATCTCGCCTGGAGGGAGAACCTCCTGGATTTTCTAGAGTTGGGGCAGGGTCTCTCGAGTTAAGACGGGGACCTCAGGGACCCGCTCTGGTGGCCTCAGGAAAGGCCAGTGCCCATGGGAGTTGCAAGGGGGCCTTTCGGGATTCCTCTCCCGTCGATGTTGGGCCTAAGACCTTGTGTGGAGTCGGGGCCGGAACCTGAGGATTCCTCCCCAGTGCTGACATGGGTCTTGGCATATTTCTGGAGTCTCCCCTGGGGAGTCAGTGCTCATCCCGTGTGGTGCATGCACGTGAGCTTTCCTCAGGAACTGTAGCAGCAGTGTCACACTTCCCGTCGCGTGGATCAAGGGATCTGTGGCTTTCCCTCGAGGCTTTCCCACGAGGATTTTCTCAGGGCTGTCCCACGTGCCACCGTGGTGTCAGTCGATCCTCGGCTTGAAAGTCGAGGCAGTGCAGGGAAAACAGGTTTCCCTGGAATTGACAGAGACATCTGGGGGACTCTGGGAATGGTGGAACGACCCTGGAGTTTCTCTCGACTTTCCTGTGGAGAGGGCCTCCTCTTGAGATGCGACTGGAACGCCGGGAATGCTTTCCAGACCACGCAGGGAAAGGATCCCTCCTCTCGAGCTATGAGGTGGAAACGGTGCTCCTCTGAAAGTGGGCGGGAAGATGTTGATACTCTCGAGTGGAGACGGGTATGTCGGAGAACTTCTTGAGTTGCAGCAAGGGTGTGAAGGACCCTTTGGAAGTTCCAGAGGTTAGGTGTGATTAGCCAGGAGACGCCTCAGCGCAAATGGGCCTCATCTCGCCTTTAAGGAAGCCAAGATCCATGTCAGCACTGGAGAGGAATCCTCAGGTTCCGGAACCGACTCCACACAAGGTCTTAGGCCCCGGCATCGACGGGAGAGGAATCCCGAGAGGCCCCCGAGCAACTCGCATGGGGAATGGCCTTTCCTGAGGCCACCAGAGCGGGTCCCTCAGGTCCCCGTCTTAAGTCGAGATCACCTGTCCAAACTCGAAAAAATCCAGGAGGTTCTCCCCTCCAGGCGAGATGAGGCCCATTTCCGCTGAGGCGACTCAAGGCTAATTACACCTAAACCTCTGGAACTTCCAAAGGGTTCTTCACACCCTTGCTGCAACTCAAGAAGTTCCCCGACGTACCCGTCTCCACTCGAGAGGAAGCACGAGAGTCCCGCCCACATCCAGAGGAGCCCCGTTTCCGCCTCACAGCTAGAGAGGAGGTATCCTTTCCCTGCGTGGTCGGGAAAGAATTCCCGGTCTTCCCGTCACAACTCAAGAGGAGGCGCTCTCAACAGGAAAGGTGAGAGGAACTCCAGGGTCGTGCCACCATTCCCAGAGTACCCCAGATATCTCAGTCCATTATAGGGAAACCTGCTTTCCCTGCACAGCCTCGACTTTCAAGCCGAGGATCGACTCACAGCACAGTGGCACGTGGGACAGCCCTGTGAGAAAGCCTCGTGAGAAAGCCTCATGGGAAAGCCTCGAGGGACAGCCACTGATCCCTTGATCCACTCGACGGGAAGAATGACACTGCTGCTACAGCTCGGAGAGGAAAGTGCTCTTCAATGCCCCCACTCGAATGAGGACTGACTCCCCTGGGGAGACTCCCGAAGTACCCCAAGATCCATGTCAGCACTGGAGAGGAATCCTCAGGTTCCAGGACCGACCCACACAAGGTCTTAGGCCCCAGCATCGACGGGAGAGGAATCCCGAGAGGCGACCGAGCAACTCGCATGGGGACTGGCCTTTCCTGAGGCCACCAGAGGCGGTCCCTGAGGTCCCCGTCGGAAGTCGAGAGCACCTGCCGCCAACTCGAGAAAATCCAGGAGGTTCTCCCTCCAGGCGAGATGAGGCCCATTTGTGCTGAGGCGTCTCGAGGCTAATCACACCTAACCTCTGGAACTTCCAAAGAGTCCTTCACACCCTTGCTGCAACTCAAGAAGTTCCCCGACATACCCGTCTCCACTTGAGAGGAAACACGAGAGTCCCGCCCACATCCAGAGGAGCCCCGTTTCCGCCTCCTAGCTCGAGAGGAGGGATCCTTTCCTGCGTGTCGGAAGAATTCCCGGCATTCCCGTCGCATCCCAAGAGGAGTGCTCTCCACAGGAAAGGCGAGAGGAACTCCAGGGTCGTGCCACCTTCCCAGAGGCCCCCAGATGTCTCAATCCATTCCAGGGAAACGTGTTTTCCTGCACAGCCTCGACTTTCAAGCCGAGGATCGACTCACACCACTGTGGCACGAGGGACAGCTCTGTGGGAAAGCCTCGTGAAAAGCCTCGTCGGAAAGCCTCGAGGGAAAGCCACAGATCCCTTGATCCACGGAAGGGAAGTGCGACACTGTTGCTACAGCTCCGGAGGAAAGCGCACGTGAATGCCCCACTCGAGACGAGGACTGACTCCCCTGGGAGACTCCAGAAGTACCCCAAGATCCATGTCAGCACTGGAGAGGAATCCTCAGGTTCTGGCACCGACTCCACACAAGATCTTAGGCCCGGACATCGATCGGAGAGGAATCCTGAGTGGCCCCGAACAACTCGCATGGGGACTGGCCTTTCCTGAGGCCACCAGAGCCGGTCCCTGAGGTCGCCGTCGTAAGTCGACAGTACCTGCCGCTTCTCGAGAAAATCCAGGAGGTTCTCCCTTCCAGGCGAGATGAGGCCCATTTGTGCTGAGGCGTCTCGAGGCTAATCAGACATAACCTCTGGAACTTCCAAAGTCCTAAACAACCTTCTGCAACTCAAGAAGTTGCCCGACAATACCCGTCTCCACTCGAGAGGAAGCACGAGAGTCCCGCCCACATCCAGAAGAGCCCCGTTTCCGCCTCCTAGCTCGAGAGGAGGGATTCTTTCCCTGCGTGGTCGGCAAAAGATATTCCCGGCGTTCCAGTCTCATCTCAAGAGGAGGCGCTCCCACAGGAAAGGCGAGAGGAAAACCAGTGTCGTGCCGCATTCCCAGAGTCCCCAGATGTCTCAGTCCATTCCAGGGAAACCTCTTTTCCCTGCACTGCCTCGACTTTCAAGCTGAGGATCGACTCACACCACGCTGTCACTTGAACAGCCCTGAGGGAAAGCCTCGTGGGAAAGCTTCGTGGGAATAACTCGAGGGAAAGACACAGATCCCTTGATCCACGCGAAGGGAAGCTGTGACACTGCTGCTACAGCTCAGGGAGGAAAAGCGCCCGAGCATGCCCTCAGTCGAGACGAGGACTGACTCCCCTGGGGAGACTCCAGAAGTATTCCAAGATCCATGTCGGCACTGGAGAGGAATCCTCAGGTTCCGGCACTGACTCCACACAAGGTCTTAGGACCCAGCTTCAACGGAGGAGGGATCCCGAGAGGCCCGCATGCAACTCGCATGGGGACTGGCCTTTCCTGAGGCCACCAGAGCGGGTCCCTGAGGTCCCCGTCGTAAGTCGAGAGCACATGCCGCAACACGAGAAAATCCAGGAGATTCTCCCCTCCAGGCGAGATGAGGCCCATTTACGCTGAGGCGTCTCGAGGCTAATCACATCTAACATCTGGACCTTCCAAAGGGTCCTTCACACCCTTGCTGCAACTCAAGAAGTTCCCCGACATACCCGTCTCCACTCGAGAGGAAGCACAAGAGTCCCGCCCACATCCAGGGGAGCCCCATTTCCGCCTCCTAACTCGAGGGGAGGGATCCTTTCCCTGCGTGGTCGGGAAAGAATTCGCGGCATTCCCGTCACATCTCAAGAGGAGGCGCTCCCACAGGAAAGGCGAGAGGAACTCCAGGGTCGTGCCACATTCCCAGGGTCCCCCAGATGTCTCAGTCCATTCCAGGGAAACCTCTTTTCCCTGCACTGCCTCGACTTTCAAGCCGAGGATCGACTCACACCACGGTGGCACGTGGGAAAGCCCTGTGGAAAGCCTCGTGGGAAAGCTCTGGGAAAGCCTCGAGGAAAGCCCCTGATCCCTTGATCCACGCGAAGGGAAGCGTGATATTGCTGCTACAGCTCGGAGGAAAGCGCACGTCATGCGCCCACTAGAGACAAGGACTGACTCCACTGAGGAGACTCCAGAAGTACTCCAAGATCCATGTCAGCACTGGAGAGGAAAGCTCAGGTTTCGCACCGACTCCACACAAGATCTTAGGCCCCGGCATCGACGGGAGAGGAATCCGAGAGGCCCCCGAGCAACTCGCATGGGGACTGGCCTTTCCTGAGGCCACCAGAGCGGGTCCCTGAGGTCATCGTCATAAGTCGAGAGCACCTACTGCAACTCGAGAAAATCCAGGAGGTTCTCCCTCCAGGCGAGATGAGGCCCATTTCCCCTGAGGCGTCTCGAGGCTAATCACATCTAACGTCTCGAACTTCCAAAGGGTCCTTCACACCCTTGCTGCAACTCAAGAAGTTCCCCGACATACCCGTCTCCACTCAAGAGGAAGCTCGAGAATCCCGCCAACATCCAGAGGAGCCCCGTTTCCGCCCCCTAGCTCGAGAGGTGGGATCCTTTCCCTGCGTGGTCGAGAAGAATTCCTGGCGTTCGGTCGCATCTCAAGAGGAGGCGCTCTCCACAGGAAAGGCGAGAGGAACTCCAGGGTCGGGCCACACATTCCCAGAGTCCCGCAGATGTCTCAGTCCATTCCAGGAAACCTGTTTTCCCTGCACTGCCTCGAATTTCAAGCTGAGGATCGACTCACACCACGGTGGCACGTGGGACAGCCCTGTGGGAAACCCTCGAGGAAAGCCCCTGATCCCTAGATCCACGCGAAAGAAGCGTGACACTGCTGCTACATCTCGGGAAGAAAGCGCACGTGCATTCCCCCACTCGAGACAAGGACTGACTCCGCTGAGGAGACTCCAGAAGTACCCCAAGATCCATGTCAGCACTGGAGAGGAATCCTCAGGTTCTGGCACCGACTCCACACAAGGTCTTAGGCCCGGAATCGACGGGAATAATCCCGAGAGGCCCCTGAGTAACTCGCATGGGACTGGCCTTTCCTGAGGCCACCAGAGCGGGTCCCTGAGGTCCCCGTCGTAGACCGATAGCACCTGCCTCAACTCGAGAAAATCCAGGAGATTCTCCCCTCCAGGCGAGATGAGGCCCATTCGTGCTGAGGCGTCTCGAGGCTAATCAGAGCTAACCTCTGGAACATCCAAAGGGTCCTTCACACCCTTGCTGCAACTCAAGAAGTTCCCCGACATACCCGTCTCCACTGGAGAGGAAGCAGGAGAGTCCCCCCCACATCCAGAGGGGCCCGTTTCCGCCTCCTAGCTCGAGAGGAGGATCCTTTCCCTGCGTGGTCGGAAAGAATTCCCGACGTTCCGTCGCATCTCAAGAGGAGGCACTCTCCACAGGAAAGGCGAGAGGAACTCCAGGGTCGTGCCACATTCCCCAGAGTCCCCAGATGTCTCAGTCCATTCCAGGGAAACCTGTTTTCCCTGCACTGCCTCGACTTTCAAGCCGAGGATCGACTCACACCACGGTGGCACGTGGACATCCCTGTGGAAAGCCTCGTGGAAACCTTAGATGGAAAGCGAGCGAAACAGCCATTGATCCACCACACGAAGGGAAGAGTGACACTGCTACAGCTTGGGAGGAAAGGGCACGTGCATGCCCCCACTCGAGACGAGGACTGACTCCACAGGGAACTCCAGAAGTACCCCATGATCCATGTCAGCACTGGAGAGGAATCCTCAGGTTCCGGCACCGACTCCACACAAGATCTTAGGACCCGCATCGACGGAGAGAATCCCGAGAGGCCCCGAGCAAGTCGTATGTGGACTGGCCTTTCCTGAGGCCAACAGAGCGGGTCCCTGAGGTCCCCGTCGTAAGTCGAGAGCACCTGCTGCAACTCGAGAAAATCC
>NW_017195001.1:0-9097 GCF_001704415.2 Capra hircus
ACTCAGAAGTACCCCAAGATCCATGTCAGCACTGGAGAGAATCCTCAGGTTCCCCGCACCGACTCCACGCAAGGTCTTAGGCCCCGGCATCAACGGAGAGGAATCCGAGAGGCCCCGAGCAAACTCGCATGGGGACTGGCCTTTCCTGAGGCCACCAGAGCGAGTCCTGAGGTCTCGATCGTAAGTGAGAGCACTGTCGCAACTCGAGAAAAATCCAGGAGGTTTCCCTCCAGGCGAGATGAGGCCATTCCGCTGAGGCATCTCGAGGCTAATGACACCTAAAGCTCTGGAACTTCCAAAGGGTCCTTCACACCCCTTGCTGCAACTCAAGAAGTTCCCCTGACATACCCGTCTCCACTCGAGAGGAAGCACAAAGTCCCCGCCCACATTCAGAGGAGTCCCGTTTCCGCCCTCCTATCTCGAGAGGAGGATCCTTTCCCTGCCGTGTTCGGAAAGAATTCCCTGCGTTCCCGTCGCATCTCAAGAGCAGGCTCTCTCCACAGGAAAGGCGAGAGTAACTCCAGGTCGTGCCACCATTCCCAGAGTCCCCAGATGTCTCAGTCCATTCCAGGGAAACTGTCTTCGCTGCACTGCCTCCTTTTCAAGCCGAGGATCACTCACACCACGGTGGCACGTGGGATAGCCCTGTGGGAAAGCCTCGTGGGAAAGCCTCGTGGGAAAGCCTCGAGGGAAAGCCACAGATCCCTTTATCCACGCGAAGGGAAGCGTGACACTGCTGCTACAGCTCGAGAGGAAATCGCACGTGTATGCCCCCACTCGAGACGAGGACTAACTCCCCTGGGGAGACTCCAGAAATACCCCAAGATACATGTCAGCACTGGAGAGGAATCCTCAGGTTCCGGCACTGACTCCACACAAGGTCTTCGGCCCCGGCATCGACGGGAGAGGAATCCCGAGAGGCCCCCGAGAAACTCGCATGGCGACTGGCCTTTCCTGAGGCCACCAGAGCGGGTCCCTGAGGTCCCCGTCGTAAGTCGGAGCACCTTCCGCAACTCGAGAAAATCCAGGAGGTTCTCCCTCCAGGCGAGATGCGGCCCATTTCCAGTGAGGCGTCTCCAGGCAAATAACACCTAACCTCTGGAACTTCCAAAGGGTCCTTCACACCCCTTGCTGCAACTCAAGAAGTTCCCCGACATTACCATCTCCACTCAAGAGGAAGCACGAGAGTCCCGCCCACATCCAGAGGAGCCCCCGTTTCCGCCTCCTAGCTCGAGAGGAGGGATCCTTTCCCTGCGTGGTCGGCAAAGAATTCCCGGTGTTCCCATCTCATCTCAAGAGGAGGCGCTCTCCACAGGAAAGGCGAGAGGAACTCCAGGGTCGTGCCACCATTCCAGAGTCCCCAGATGTCTCAGTCCAATCCAGGGAAACCTGTTTTCCCTACACTGCCTCGACATTCAAGCTGAGGATCGACTCACACCACGGAGGCAAGTGGGACAGCCCTGTGGAAAAGCCTCGCTGGAAAGCCTAGTGGGAAAGCCTCGAGGGAAAGCTCGAGGGAAAGCCACAGATCCCTTGATCCACACGAAGGGATGCGGGACACTGCTGCTACTGCTCGGGAGGAAAGCACACGTGCATGCCCCCCCACTCGAGACGAGGACTGACTCCACTGGGGAGACTCCAGAATTACCCCAAGATCCATGTCAGCACTGGAGAGGAATCCTCAGGTTCCGGCACTGACTCCACACAAGGTCTTAGGCACAAGCAGAAATGGGCCTCATCTCGCCTAGAGGGGAGAACCTCCTGGATTTACTCAAGTTGCGGCAGGTGCTCTCGACTTACGACGGGGACCGCAGGGACCCGCTCTTGTGGCCTCAGGAAAGGCCAGTCCCCCATGCCAGTTGCTCGGGGGCCTCTTGGGATTCCTCTCCCGTCGATGCCGGGGCCTAAGATCTAGTGTGGAGTGGTTGCCGGAACTTGAGGATTCTGCTCCAGTTCTGACATGGATCTTGGGGTACTTCTGGAGTCTCCCCAGGGGACTCAGTCCTCGTCTCGAGTTGGGGCATGCACTTGCGCTTTCCTCCCGAGCTTTAGCAGTAGTGTCACGCTTCCCTTCGCGTGGATCAAGGGATCTGTGGCTTTCCCTCGAGGCTTTTACACGAGGCTTTCCCACAGGCTTTCCCACAGGGCTTTCCCACGTGCCACCGTGGTGTGAGTCGATCCTCGGCTTGAAAGTCGAGGCAGTGCAGGGAAACAGGTTTCCCTGGAATTGACTGAGACATCTGGGGGACTCTGGGAATGGTGGCACGACCCTGGAGTTCCTCTCGCCTTTCCTGTGGAGATCGCCTCCTCTTGACATAGGACGGGAACGCGGGAATTCTTTCCCGACCACGCAGGGAAAGGATCCCTCCTCTCGAGCTAGGAGGCGGAAACGGGGCTCCTCTGGATGTGGGCGGGACTCTCGTGCTTCCTCTCGAGTGGAGACGGGTATGTCGGGGAACTTCTTGAGTTGCAGCAAGGGTGTGAAGGACCCTTTGGAAGTTCCAGAGGTTAGGTGTGATTAGCCTCGAGACGCCTAAGTGGAAATGGGCCTCATCTCGCCTGGAGGGGAGAACCTCCTGGATTTTCTCGAGTTGCAGCAGGTGCTCTCGACTTACGACGGCGACCTCAGGGACCCGCTCTGGTGACCTCAGGAAAGGCCAGTCCCCATGCGAGTTGCTCGGGGGCCTCTCGGGATTCCGCTCCCTTCGATGCTGGGGCCTAAGACCTTGTGTGGAGTCGGTGCCGGAACCTGAGGATTCCTCTCCAGTGCTGACATGTCCCGGAAGCCAGTGTGAGGAATCCGCCCGTGACAAGGTCATGAGGAAGGAAGCTGACATACGCAAGGCGTGCTCAGACTTCAGGGACCCCTCTGGAAATTCCTAAGCATGTACCCCAACAAAAATCTCCCGGCTTTTGTGCTCTGCTTTTCCAGTCTTCTGACATTTTCTGGAAAAAGTCAATTCAGGGCTTTAGTTTTCTGCATTTGAAAGAGTGTTTCAATCCAAAAACCCCTTCGATGGCTTTCTAGCCTGCCTGCAGGGCTCTGCGAGTGTATTTGTTTGAGGCCTCCTGACCGCAGGAGGCACAGGAAGCTTAAAACATCCTAGGAATGTAGGGGCTTCCGAAGAGTCAAAATCTTTAGAATAGGACTGATTAAAATTTCATTTGTTGAGTCAATGCTTGCTGCCAAATTTTCATATCCTTTATTTTTAGATATAGTTGGCATATAGAAAAACAAGTAGTAGACCTGGTATTAGCAACATTAGATCTTCGAGTTAAGTACCTTCTTTGTTATATCCCACTGCACCTTTGTTCTATAGAGATGTAACTTTAATGCTTTAAGGAAATGCAGATTAAAGAAAAACACTTCAGGGGAAACAAAATTAACATTCATTAAGGAAGAGAGCTAAAAAGTGTTTTACAAGCCTCTTGGCCAGAAGATAATGTAAATCACCTGAGACCTTTTGTATACAAAATGATGTATAGAAAGAGTCTGGGCTGTGAACGCTACATAATTCTGTGTTACCCATTGATCTCCATGTTTTATCAAAAGTATAAAAGGCCTTCTGAACAATAAAGGATCGGACCGGTTTCTCGAACTAGTCTCTCGGCCTGGTTTCTTGGGACTCTGGCTTCCCCCATGTCTCTCTCTCTCTCTTCTTCTCTCCCCTTCCCTCTCTCTGCTCTTTACTTTAACTTCAGGCTGAATCTCCATCTGGGGCGCGGAGGCTCGCCAGGTCTACTTACTTGCCCGGCTGTTAAGACCCGCACGAAAGGGAGCTTAAGGCGAGGCACACTTAGATATTCAAGCGGGCGCCGGTGGCCCAACGTAGATGGTGCAAATTCCTTGTCTGGAATTTTATTGGCCTTCCGCGTAAACCAAGCTATTCAGCCCTCTTCCTCCACTTAATCTTCTTATTACACTATAGTTTCTTAATCTAATCTTACATTAATAAACAAACAAGTCTTTCCACGCCAACGCCGTCCACCCTTCGAATTCCCTGGATCCACGGGGCTGGACCCCAGCACGTGGTGCCCGGAACAGGCTATTCGAAGGTACGTTCCTCGGAGCAAAAGCTCCCCCCGGAGCACTCTCTGCTGCTCACTCTCCGTTGCTCCCCCAGAGCACTCTCTGTTGCTCCCCCCGGAGTGACTTAATCACTTCCCCCGGAGTACTTTCGGGTACTCCCCCAGTGTTGAGTGTTCGGGACGGCTAGGACCCCACTCAGGGTGCCGCGGACCCCCCTGTAGGATAGACAGGGTGAGGAAAGTGGGAAGTGTTCAAGGGTTTAAGAGAAACCTGGTGCTCTAGAGGTTGAAAAGAAACCTGCTATCCTAGGGTTAAAAACAAAACCCCCCTGCCAAAGGTAAAACCTTTTGTTGAGGTAGACTTTTCTATAAGACTTAATTTTCTGACATGGGTAACAGTGAATCAAAAGAAAGACAGCTTTTTATAGGAGTAATCTTGCAGTTACTAACTAAACGAGGAATTAAAGTTAAAAAATCCAATATTCATTCATTTTTTCCTTTGTACAAGAACAGTGTCCCTGGTTTCCAGAAGAAGGCACTGTTAACTTAGACACCTGGGAGAGAGTAGGAAAACAACTAAAAACTTACCATGCTGAACATGGCTCAGAAAAGGTGCCTACTGACGCCTTTTCCTTATGGAATATAATTAGGGACGCTCTAGACCCTGCCCCTGAATCTGAAAAGGTACACCTTAAAGAGGAAAGTGCAGATAAAAAGGTATCTATCGAAGAGGAGAGTGATGAAAAGGAGGCTACACCTAGCTATCGGCAGTTGAATCAAATGATAGCTGCAATGACTGCCCAAGAAAAGGTAATAGATAGAGATGACAAAAAAGAGCAGGTTTCAGATGAGGAAGATCTGGAAAAGGAAGTAAGTCAAGATCATTCTGATGAGGATTGGTCTTTATTAAATAAAGATGCTCCAAGGAGTTTAAGAGAAACTTCTCCAATTAGATTATCTGCTCCAAAGAGCTTAATAAAAACTTCCCCAACCAGACCACCTGCTTCCAGAAATTCAAGAGAAATTTCCTTAATTAAGCCTTCTGCTTCCAGAGGCTCAAGACAAATGTCCCCCATCAGGATATATGCACCTGAGAGCTTAAGGCAGACATCCCCAGGTAAAACATCCGTAAGACCTAAACACAAAACGGATAAAAAATTCCCAAAGTACGAAGAAAGTGACATAGGACACCCCTTGCCGCCCCCTCCCTATAAGGGTGAAGGGCCTCCACTAGAAGCTCCCGAAGAAGGGTTTTCTCTAGCCCAGATGATGAACTTGATCCCCACCTTGAGGCTTGTTTCCCCATAATATTTGGTGGCAGCGGCGGCAGAACAGCCCCCCACTGGGAACCCATTCCAATGAAAATGATTAAAGAACTCAAACAGGCTTGTGCTTTGTATGGGCCTAAAGCCCCGTATACTGTATCATTGGTGGAGGCTTTAGCGGGCAGATGGATGACACCCCATGACTGGAAGACAGTCGCTAAAGCTTGTCTGTCTGGAGGTCAATATGTACTTTGGAGAACTGAATATGAAGATCTTGCCCAAAAACAGGCTGATGCTAACCAAAAATATGGCCCAAGATATATTATAAAAAGTATGTTGGCAGGACTAATGATTTCGGAACACTTAGAGATCAAATGGGATTAGACAAAACTACTTTAGATCAAGTAACCGCCTGCGCCCTTGGGGCTTGGCGTTTGTTGCCTGAAGGGAAAGAATCTACCTCGTCCTTCTCAAATGTTAAACAAAAACCAGAAGAGCCATATGAAGACTTTATATCAAGACTTGCAGAGGCAGTCAACAGAGTAATTTCCAATACTGAGGCAGCTAGTATATTGATAAAACAACTGGCATTTGAAAATGCTAATTCTACCTGCCAGGCCATTTTACGTCCTATAAAAAAAACTGGGGAAATAATAGATTATATCAGGCAATGTGCAGATGTAGGACCAGCAATGATGCAGGGCGTTGCCATAGCTGCAGCCATAAAGGGAAATTCTTACCAGCAGGCAGTACAGTCCTTTTTTACAAATAAAAATAACCCGTCAAAGAGTCATTCCAGTAGTCCAGGCCAGAATATTGGTTTATCCAAGGCCTGCTTCTCTTGCGGACGGGAAGGGCACTTTATGCGAGCTTGTCCCCAAAAAGCAACCGGTTCTTCTCTGCCTAATTCTGTGCATACTAATCTCCCTAGATCTCTCTGCCCTCGTTGTCAAAAAGGATATCATTGGGCAAAAGAATGTAGGTCACAATTCCATAGAAATGGAGCCTTTTTGGGCCCCGACCAGCAGTCGGGAAACGGATTGAGGGGCCAGCCTCAGGCCCCGACAACAATTGGGGCAGCCTCACTGAACCCATTCATTCCCTTCGTCCCATCGCAGAACTCATCAGAGCAACCCCAGGCAGCGCAGGACTGGACCTCAGTTCCACCACCTCAGCAATATTAACACCAGATAGCCCCACTGTGAAAATCCCTACAGGAGTTAAAGGCCCATTACCAACAGGTTTACTAGGAATTATACTAGGCAGAAGTTCCTTAGCTATGCAAGGTCTCACAATCATCCCTGGAGTAATTGACTCAGATTATACAGGAGAAATCCAGATAATGATTTCACCCCCAATTAAAACTTTCCAAATACATCAGGGACAAAGAATAGCCCAACTTTTGCTTTTGCCTTACCACACTGCAATTGGGCACACAGCTACTCAGAATGAAAGGCAGGATAAAGGATTTGGGTCTAGTGATATGGTTTTTTGGATAACAGAAATTACTCAGAAACGTCCTATGAAAACTATTCTGATTAATGGCAAGTCTATTGTGGGGTTATTAGACACAGGAGCAGACGTTTCTTGCATTTCAGGAAAAGACTGGCCCAGCTCCTGGCCCACACATACTACTGAAAATAACTTGGTGGGGATAGGAAGAGCCCCCACAGTAGCCAAAAGTGCAAAAATTTTAGATTGGCAATTTGAGGATACCCGTGGAACTTTCCAACCGTATGTAGTCCCTTCACTCCCCTTTACCCTGTGGGGGGGGACGTGCTGTCTCAAATGGGAGTGTTACTTTTTAGCCCTGATGATAAAGTGACCTCTCAGATGTTGCAGATGGGCTATGATCCATCAAAAGGATTGGGTAAACAACAGACAGGGATAATTGAGCCAATTTGCCCAACTCCTCGCAAGTTACGTGCTGGATTGGGATATCCAAATTTATAATGGAGGCCATTGTTTTTGCTGCCGACCCCATTACATGGAAATCTCAAGATCCGGTGTGGGTAGAACAATGGCCTCTGCATAAGGAAAAATTACTGGCAGCTAAAGCATTAATCTTTGAACAATTAGAATTGGGACATATTGAGCCCTCCAATAGCCCCTGGAACACTCCTATTTTTGTCATTAAGAAAAAATCTGGTAAACGGCGACTTTTACAGGATTTGAGAGCTATTAATGCCACCATGGAGGACATGGGGCCTTACAGCCTGGGCTCCCTTCCCCAGTAGCCGTTCCAGAGGGATATAATATAATTGTTATTGATTTACAAGATTGTTTTTTCACTATTCCCTTAAATCCTGAAGATAAAAAGCGATTTGCCTTTAGTCTGCCATCAGAAAATCTTAAGCAGCCTTACTTAAGGTTTCAGTGGAAAGTTTTGCCTCAGGGAATGAAAAATAGCCCTACCTTATGCCAAAAATTTGTTAATGCCGCTCTACAAGATATTAGGGTTAAATATGAACACGTATATATGATTCACTATATGGATGATATTTTAATAGCTCATCCTGATAGAGTTCACCTGCAAACTGTCCTCCAGGACCTGACCCAGGCATTGACAGACAGAAGCCTAAAAATTGCCCCAGAAAAAATTCAAATCAATCCGCCCATAACTTACTTAGGGAGAGTCATAAATTCGGAAACGGTGACTCATACCCCGTTGCAATTGAGAAAAGACCATCTTATTACTTTAAATGATTATCAAAAACTTTTAGGTGATATTAATTGGATTAGGCCATATTTAAAATTAACCACTGCCGAATTAAAACCTCTTTTTAACATTTTACGCGGGGATCCTGATCCAACCTCTAAAAGACAATTAACAGCTGAGGCTCAAGAAGCCCTAGGCAAAGTAGAAGCAGCCTTATCGAATAGCTATGTAAAAAGAATTGATTTGACGATGACTTGGCAGTTCCTTTGCCTAGCTACTCCAGTGGCGCCTACGGGAGTTCTGTGGCAAGGCGGCCCTTTAGAATGGATCCATCTTCCCACCCAAGCTAAAAAAGTCGTGGCTTCTTATCCTGGTTCAATTGCCACATTAATGCTAAAAGGAAGGAAGCGGAGCATTGAATTGTTTGGTAAGGAGCCATCAGAGATTGTAATTCCATATAATAAGGAGTAGCTTGATGCTCTTCTAATGTTTGATGAAGACTGGCAGATTGCTATAGGAATTACTGTGGTCAAATTTTGCATCATTTACCCTCACATGTTTTGCTAAATTTTATGTCTAACCATCCAGTTATTTTTCCTGTCCGGTGTAAACAGTTCCCTATTTCAGATGCTCAGGTAGTCTTTACTGATGGATCGGCTAATGGTAGAGCCTCTATAGTCACAAGAGATCATCAGAAACTTTTGGAAACACAAGAAACTTCAGCTCAAAGAGCTGAAATCACAGCTGTTATTGAGGCCTTTGTTATGTTTGCAGAGAAAGAATTTAACCTTTATTCTGACTCTCAGTATGTGGTCAGGCTGTTTCCACACATTGAGACTGCAGTTTTGCCTGAAAACAAAACCGCTATCTACCATTTGTTAACTAGACTGCAGCAGCAAATTTGGAAAAGAAATCGGGCGTTCTTTATCGGCCACATTCGAGCTCATTCCGGCCTGCCTGGCCCTTTAAATGCTCTCAATGAATTGGCAGATTCGTTAACCAGGATTTCAGTGGCTTCTGTTTTTGAAGAAGCTCGAGCTTCTCACTCACTTTCATCATCAGAATGCCACTGCCTTACGATACCAGTTTCAAATTCCTCGAGAATCTGCCCGAGAGATTGTTCGTTCTTGTTCACATTGTTCTA
>NW_017195002.1:0-20552 GCF_001704415.2 Capra hircus
AATAAAAAATAAAATTAATGAAATAAAAATAAAAAAGGCATTGAGAGCGCCAGGCTTCCAGCATGTTCAGGAAGGTCACTCCAGTAGCCAGGTCATCCCTTTGCCTCCCCTCCGCCACCAAATCCTGATGCTGACACTGAGAATCGCGGCCGAGGCGGATTCCGGCTGGGTGGGACATGTGGGCGAGGCCTCCCCGTGGGACTCGGGCAGCAACACGGTGACAGTTTCATCATCCTCGGCACCGAGCTGGAGAATGCCAGGCCGCCTGAGCAGCGGGGTCCCGTTTCCGAGCCTTAGTTACGGCCCCTGACTCCCCCGCGTCTTCTGCTCCTTCACCTGCGTGGCTGGAGATTTCAGAAAGAGCAAACGAAAAGGGGACACGGGTTTCCGAATCACCATTTCCTTTATTTTCTGCAGATACGAGAAAGTGGTCATAGCGAATGAGGGTTTTATCTATCCGTCCATCTAATCCCTTGACTACCAGGGAGGGGAGACCGTCCACATCCTCATTTTCAAGGACGTCTTTGCCCTCGCCTCTGGTGTTCCCTGTTCGCTTGTGTATCCTTTTCTCGCAGGAAAGAAAGTGGTGGCACAAATTTGCCCTCTGCTGGGCGTGAGAAGAATTTAAAGGCGTGGAAAGAAAAAAAAAAAAAAAAGAACCGTGCCCCAGGGAAATGGGACGACGGAGAGATGACCGCATTTTCCAAAGCAGGATGGGGATTTAGATTTTGGCAATAGTGCTCAGACTGAATATTGGAAGGTGTGTCTGCCAAAAGCTGGCTACCTTATCAATTAATATAATGGCTCGTAAGAGAGTAAAAAAGTGGCTTGAGAAGTGGAAAATCACTAGGTCTGAAGCCAGCCATACGTGGCCCTGATGTCATGTGGCCTTCAGTTGCTCAGTCCTCAGCTCTGTCAAATTGGGACTGTAGGACCTATAGAATGAGAGTGTGGTGAGAAGTAAGGCCACTTGGGGGACATGTTATTTCTGTTATGGTTGCACTTCACAGACTCACCCACATGGCACAGGACTCAGACCTCTCCATTCAGCAGCTGAATTGCTTAGATGGAAATTCAGCTGTGCCGCTTACCAGATGTCTGTCCTGGGGTGTGTTTGTCACGCTCGCTGCCAGTGTCTGCAGAGGCAGAACTGGGTTTTGCTGTGGGAGCCTGAGAGCTGATGGTGGTGGTGTAGGGGGCTGGTAGGGATCTTGTGCTCCCCAGTTCCAGGCAGGGAGCACGTGTCCTGGAGGGCCCCTCCCTTCCCAGCAGGTTCTGCCTGGCAGAAAGCTGGTTCCAGTGTGAAAGATCACACCTGCCTTCTCTTTAGGGTTTTTTGTTTGTTTGTTTGTTTTCAAAACAAAAACGAACAACAAAAGAGAGCTGAAAACAAGAACTTGACCAGTGGGCAGGCCAGAATTCTGTTTTGGCAAAGGGAAGTTTGTGTCTTTTTCCCAACTTCCCAACTTTCTCCAGGGGTTCTCCCGACCCAGGATCGAACCTGGTTTCTTATGTCTCCTGCATTGGCAGGCAGATTCCAAGATCCCCTGGAGAAAGGCATGGCAACCCACTCCAGTATTCTTGCCTAGAGAATCCCATGGACTGAGGAGCCTGGCGGGCACCAGTCCATGAGGTTGCCAAAAGTCGGACACAGCTGAAGTGACTTAGCACGCATACACATACACACAAAATAGACACATCCAAGGCTGTGAGGTGAATGAGTGTCGGCGTTTGGAGTCCACAAAACCAAAATCCATGTTGAGCAAAGTGCAATCCATGTACAATGACTTTTTCAGTAACCTGTATGTGTCTGTCCATTGTGAGTGAGTCCCCGCCTATTTTCCTATGAATATGCTTTGAACAGCGGCCATTCTGGTCACATTGCCCAGCGTTTAGAGGAGGTGTGGCCCTCTCAAGGTAATTTATCTCACATATTCACTGCTTACTGAGCAGATGTCTGACTGTGCACTGGGTGTTCTCAGCAGTGCTGCCGACGGCAGAGATGCTCTGCTCCACGGGCTTTCCTGGGGGCTCAAACAGTAAAGAATCTGCCTGCAGCGCAGGAGACCCAGGTTCAGTTCCTGGGTCGGGAAGATCCCCTGGCGGAGGGCATGGCTACCTACCCACTCCAGTATTCTTGCTTGGAGAACTCCATGGACAGAAGAGCCTGGTGGGCTACAGTCTATGGGGTCACAAAGAGTCAGCCATGACTGAGCGGCAAAGCAGCAACTGGGCTCCAAGCAGAGGTTTTACTCTGCCCGTCACTGCAATCCGCACATTGCTCCTGGACGTGCGGAGGCCTGTGTCCTGTTCCCCAGAAATCGAAGCATGCTTTGAGCCTGTCCGCCTCCTTTGGCTGCTCCTGGCCCTTGGCACTGGCTCCCAGGGGTGTTCACAGTCACTCAGGACAGAAGGCCAAGATGGAGCCTCAGACTGAAGCTGGACTGGATCTTCAGGGTCAAGCTCAGACTGGCTGTGGCCCAGACGTTGGCCCTGCCCAGAACTGCCAGGAGGATTTTGCAGCCATTGGTGGCTCAGTGGTAAAGAATCCACCTGCAATGTGGGAGCCACAGGAAGCACGGGTTCAATCCTCGGGTAGGGAAGATCCTCTGAGGGAGGGCATGGCAATACACTCCAGTATTCTTGACTGGAGAATCCCATGGACAGAGGAACCTGATGGGCTATAGTTGCAAAGAGTCGGACAGGCCTGAAGTGACTTAGCACACACACAGTGCCATGGGCCTACCTCCCTCTGCAGAGGTCCTGCATGTGGCCGGTGTGTAGTGAGAGCGGGCAGGTGTGTGCCTGCAGCCCTCGGATACCTTTCCTGCCACTTTTTATTTTTAATCCCAAACAACGCATTGAAATGTCTCAAAACTGATCGAGTTTTGCCCAAATGAACCCTACTTGAGTTAAGTGGTCAAAGCGATGGATTCCGGCCCTCTCAAGACTTTTTCTCCAGTCAGAGTGGGGACCTTCACCTCGGTCCACATGTTTACTGTAGGTTCACAGCAGCATCTGACCCTAAAGGTGTGAGAGGGGTAAAGCGCAGGTGGAGCTGGCCTGGACCCCAGTGTTGCAGCCTGGCCCCTGCTACACGGGGCTGCCCTGCACGAGTGGCCGGGAGACCTGAGGGAGCCTGTTACAGGCAAATGAGGAGAAAGGGGCTGGGGAGGGCTTTGTGCTTCAGTCGGAAGGTTTGCCAATTGCTGACACATTCCTGTGTGAGGCATAGCACCGACTGTCAGTTACTGTGAATATATGTATGTTAAGCAGTAAGATTCAGCTGGTCAGATTTTCTGGGCAATCTCGGTGGCATATTTCCTGTGATGTGATTGTTCTGGAGACAGAGTGGCTGTAACCACTGGGAGAAGCTCAAATAAAATTGATCCCCCTCCCAAGAAACTATAAAAGAGTAATATAAACCCCAACTAGGAGAATTAAGTAAAAATAAAATTAGAACTTAATTTAATGGGGAAAAACCAAAAGCTGACCAAAAAAAAAAAAAAAAAAGGGAAAAACAAGTGTGTAAAACTCTGAAAACCTTGGGAAAGCAGAGAAAAAGTTATAAATACACAACATTGGAAATTACTTTTAAAACTGTAAAGCCATGTATATCTGAATATAAAATGACTGTGATAAAAGAATGCTGAAAGAAATGGTAATTTCTAGTAAAGCATCACTAGCAGTAACCCAAAGAGAGGCAGGCATTTAGCAGCAATTGCTAGAAGAATAATATACTACTATGCTGGCTGGTAAACAACCAGTGGCCTCCCAGATGGCTCCAACGGCCATAGCCTCTCTGCCAGGGACCCTGGCAACCCCACCCCTCAACAGTCCAGCTGTCTAAGGGTTAATGCCCAGTTACCGTGGCAGGCCACCAGCTCTGAAAATAGAATCCATTTTGTGGGTCAGATCTACCTTACCATATAAAATCAGCTTTACGAGACTGCCCTCTTTTCAAGTCTGAGCCTAGAAGCTAATTCCATTTTACGTATAAACACAAAAGTTCAGTTCAGTTCAGTTCAGTTCAGTTGCTCAGTTGTGTCCGTCCGACTCTTTGCAACCCCGTGAATCCCAGCACGCCAGGCCTCCCTGTCCATTACCAACTCCCAGAGTTCACTCAAACTCATGTCCATTGAGTCTGTGATGCCATCCAGCCATCTCATCCTCTGTTGTCCCCTTCTCCTCTTGCCCCCAATCCCTCCCAGCATCAGAGTCTTTTCCAATGAGTCAGCTCTTCGCATGAGGTGGTCAAAGTACTGGAGTTTCAGTAGCATGACTTAAATAATCACTGACTTTTAGAAATACAACTACCATTTAAATAAAGGGAAGATCATATTTCTTTTGGATCAAAATGTTACTAAGAGTTGTTTTACATTTCATCCTGGTGGTACTTGAATCACCAGCCTAGGTGTATCAGTTAACATCTGTTACAGTCACAATCACGATATTTCTATGTATAAATATTTGACTATTCATGTTTTCTAGTACAGTTGTGCCCAAGTATTGGGTTGCCCAAAGGTTCTTTTTTTTTTTTTTATAAGATGGCTCTTGTAGCACTTAGTTATCTTTAGCTTCGTTTGAAACAATTCTGTTAGATTGTATGTGACAGCATTTTAAAAAAGAAGACATAAAAATTGGTGAATTTTTGTGTAGCCATTTTAATATTGAAGATGGAAGAAAAAGAAACATTTTGTCATATTACATTTTATTATCTTAAGAAATGTAAAAACACAAGTGAGACCCAGAAAGACCCATGCAGTGTGTGGGAAAGTGCTGTAAGAAATCAAACATTTCAAGAGTGCTTTGTGAAGTTTCACGCTGCAGGTTTCTCTCTGGACATGCAGACCGGTAGAAGTGAATAGGAAACAAATTGAAACAGTCATTGAGAACAAACAACATTATACCATGGGGAGACAGCCGACACAGTTGTTGTTGTTCAGTTGCTAAGTCACGTCTGACTCGTTGTAGCCCCATGGACTGAAGCAGGCCAGGCTTCCCTGTCCTTCACTATTTCCCAGAGTTTGCTCAAATTCATGTCCAATGAGTCAGCGATGCTATCCAACCATCTCATCCTCTATTGCCTACTTCTCTTCTTGCCCTCAGTCTTTCCCAGCCTCAGGGTCTTTTCCAATGAATCAGCTCTTCACATCAGGTGGCCAAAGTATTGGAGCTTCAGCTTCACCATCAGTCCTGCCAACAAAGAGTCAGGATTGATTTCCTTTAAAACTGACTTGTTTGATCTCCTTCCTGTCTGAGGTACTCTCAAAAGTCTTCTCCAGCACCACAGTTTCAAAGCATCAACTCTTCGGCACTCAGCCTTCTTTGTGCTCCAACTCTCACATCTGTGCATAACTACTGGAAAAACCAGAGCTTTGGCTAGATGGACCTTTGTCAGCAAACTGCTTTTTAATATGCTGTCTAGGTTGGTCATAGCTTTTCTTCCCAGGAGCAAGCGTCTTGTAATTTCATGGCTGCAGTCACCATCTGCAGTGATTTTGGAGCGCAAGAATCTAGTTTTTTGATGTTTCCATTGTTTTTCCCATCTATTTGCCATGAAGTGATGGGACCAGATGCCATGATCTTCGTTTTTTGAATGTTGATTTGTAAGCCAGCCTTTTCACTCTCTTCTTTCATTTTCATCAAGAGGCTCTTTAGTTCCTCTTCACTTTCTGCCATTAGGGTGGTGTCATCTGCATATCTGAGGTTACTGATATTTCTCCCGGCAATCTTGATTCCAGCTTGCGTTTCAAGTAGCCTGGAATTTCGCATAATGTACTCTGCATCTAAGTTAAATAAGCAGGGTAACAATATATATAGCCTTGACTTACTCCTTTTCCAATTTTGAATGTTTGTTTCCATGTCCAGTTCTAACTGTTGCTTCTTCACCTGCATACAGGTCAAGATTATATCCTTTGCAGCCCAAGATGGAGAAGGCTGTATGTCTTCTGTATGTCTGTATGTCTCTATACAGACAGCAAAAACAAGACCGGGAGCTGACTGTGGCTCAGATCATGAACTCCTGATTGCAAAATTCAGACTTAAGTTGAGGAAAGTAGGGAAAACCACTAGGCCTTTCAGGTATGACCTAAATCAAATCCCTTATAATTATACAGTGGAAGTGACAAATAGATTCAAGGGATTAGATCTGATAAACAGAGTGCCTGAAGAACTATGGATGGAGGTTTGTAAGATTGTATAGGAGGCAGTGATCAAAACCATACCCAATAAAAAAACACCAAACGGGAAAATGTTTATCTGAGGAGGCCTTATAAATAGCTGAGAAAAGGAGAGAAGTGAAAGGCAAAGGAGGAAAAGAAAGGTATACCCATCTGAATGCAGAGTTCCAAAGAATAGCAAGTGGGCTTTAGGAAACATTACTATGAACAAAGCTAGTGGAGGTAACGGAATTCCAGCTGAACTATTTCAAATCCTAAACGATGATGCTACTAAAGTGCTGCACTTAATATGCCAGCAAATTTGGAAAAGTCAGCAGTGGCCACAGGACTGGAAAAAGTCAGTTTTCATTCCAATCCCAAAGAAAGGCAATGCCAAAGAATGCTCAAATTACTGCACAATTGTACTCATCTCACATGCTAGCAAAGTAATGCTCAAAACTCTCCAAGCCAGGCTTCAACAGTACTTGAACTGTGAAATTCCAACTGTTCAAGCTGGATTTAGAAAAGGCAGAGGAACCAGATATCAGATTGCCAACATCTGTTGGCTCATAGAAAGAGCAAGAAAAATCCAGGAAAACATCTACTCCTGCTTCATTGCTAGGCTAAAGCCTTTGACTGTGTGGGTCACAGCAAACTGTGGACAGTTCTTAAACTGACATGCTGAAAATATCCAAATCAATAGTTGAAAAATCAATTGCACCAGCTTGGTTATGTTAATTACTTTGATGTTTAGGTTCCACATAAGTTAAGTGATTAAAAACCTTGACCACATTTCCACATGCAATTCTCTGCTGAAGTGTAAGGTAAATGTTCCATTTTTTAAAACAAATTGTGATGAGTGATGAAACAGAAAAGATTGTGGGGCAAGCAAAATGAACAGCTGCCAACCACACTAAAGGCTGAAGCTTATCCAAAGAAGATGATACTGTGTATATGGTATGATTGGAAGGGAATCCTTGATTATGAACTCCTTCTGAAAAACCAAACAATTAATTCCAACAAGTACTGCTCCCAATTAAACCAACTGAAAGTAGCTCTTGATGAAAAGCATTTAGAATTAGTCAGCAGAAAATGTATAATCTCTCATCAAGATACCGTAAGACTGTATGTTCGTTTCCTTGGTGATCAGGCAAAAGCTGCTACAGCTTGGCTGGGAAGTTCTGATTCTTTGGCTATATTCACCATACATTGTATCTTTGGATGTCCATTTATTTCGCTCTTTAAAAAATTGTCTTAATGGAAAATATTTCAATTCCCTGGGAGACTTTAAAGGGCACCTGGAATGTTTTTTTGCTCAAAAAGATAAAAAGTTTTGGGAAGATAGAATTATGAAGTTGCCTGAAAAATGGCAGAAGGTAGTGGAACAAAAGGGTGAATATATTGTTCAATAAAGTTCTTGGTGAAAATGAAAAATGTGTCTTCACTTAAGAACAAAAGGAAATTTTTGGCTCACTCAATACTTTCTTATAGAAATTCACAGCATTTTATTATTAATTTTTTTTCCAATATCCCCTTTGTATTTCAGTTGATCATATTCACTTTATAAAACTGTGAATATAGGCAATTTTAAAATCTATGAATCTCAATTTAGAATAATAAAAGAGGTGCTAGTGAAACTGAGTTGTGTCCCCCCAAATTAATATGTTAAACGTCTAACCCCCAATGTGATAGTATTTGTAGATGGAGTGTTTGGGAGGTGATTAGGATTCAACAAGTTCATGAGGATGGGGTCCTCCTGGGGGGGATTAGTGCCCTTGGAAGAAGAGGCCTCCAAGGCATCAGCCTGCTCTCTCCCTGCTCACAGGCTCTGAGGTAAGGCAGTGTGTGCTCACAGCTCCCTACAAACCAAGGGAAGAGGCCCTGTGGTGTCCGCCCTGCCAGTACCTTGGTCTCAGACATCTCAGCCTCCAGAGGTCTGAGAAGATAAAGCTCTGCTGATTAAGCTGAAAGTTTCTGGTGTTTCATTATGGTAGCGTGACCAGACTAGTAGAAGGGACGTTATAAAACACTTTTTGGGGGGCGGGGTGAACATGGCGGCGCCTCGGGGCCAGGGGTCCCCAGTTGTGCTCTCAGGGCTCGCCATTGCAGCTGGGACTGCTCGTTTCGTGGGCTCCTGGGTCCCCGTCGATTGGCATCCAGCGAGCAGAGCGCAGGGCTGTGGACCACAGGCATTCTGAATTGGGATCCTTCTTGGGGGCACACGCATCACTCAGCCGAGATGGATTCCAGCGAAGTGCATCCTGGGAGGTTGGTAGGACCTCTGAACTGGAGCCTCCCATCTCCTGACCTCTCCAGAATTCTGTAGGTCATCCAGAGGACCCAAGACATGGTGGTTACTAAGAGACTTCCCACAGTACTTCTTCATTCCACGTGGACTCCTTCAAGGGCAGAGAGCATCGCAGCTTCCCTTGAACTTCGTCTGGATTGAATGACAACAGGCTCCACTTTTCATTCACTTGTATGACTATGAGCAGTTTGACCAAGTTGAAGAAGATGACTCGTTTGTAGTCTTCCTCATCAGCTCATTCCATCTACTGGCTTTCAAATCATTTAGTACAGAGCTCACCGTCTAGGTGTTCATCCAGTGTTTTGTTTGCTTATCATGCAGGATCATTTTCAAAGGAAAAGTATGTGTGTATGAGTTAGAGCTCTGATCCCAAGAGTCCATGTAGAAGCTTCCCCTGAGAAGTGTATCGTTTTTGCACCAATGCTACTGAAACGTGTGAATGTGGTATACCACGCATCCCAATAAGCGTCCAGAGCTTCACAGGCTGCTTCTTTGAAACGCCCAGTACTCATGACATTCCATTCATCTGAGGACTAAATATAGCCAACGTAGGCTGTGTTTGCCAAATAGACTTTGAAGTATTCTTCACACAGTCCTTCATCGACGCCAGTTTTCAGATCGAAGAAACCCTTGCTCCATGAAGTGTGTGAACACATATACTCATGTTTTGTTTGCGATTTTAAAGTCATTCTTCAGTTTTGTTGGAGGAATGGTTCTGTATATGCCCCGTGGATCTGTGCATGAAAGCCCTAATAACTAATGTGAATCGACTTCACTACCAAGGGATGTTTTCATATCTATTGAGGATTTAGTTCATGTATTTCGATTTTAACTTTCTGTCTTACAGCCTTGTTTGTAGATCAAAGCTATTTGAAAGTGTCATCTGGTTTTCAATGGCTTGTGAGGTTATTCATGAGTGGTTTATAAAACCGAATGGATTGTACGTAGCCATACTTTGTTGTCATTCTATGAATTTGAAGAATGTCTGAAGAATGTCTGCAGTGATGCCTTAAAGATTCATACAATTGATGTCCAATATTTATCTCAATAGACTTGCTTTCAATTTGTAGTTTCCTATGCATATGTCTTTCTTTATGGATTTGGGACACTGAAAAATCTGTGATATCAGCCGTGCTGACCTTCTTTCCGGTGGTCATCATTAAGATTTTCACGCTCACTGTCACTTTGTGCAATGCTATGGATCCTAGTGGAAACAGGTGCCGTTCATCCTACTTTTGTGAAGATTGAACTCATCGTAGAAAGTGGAATTTGTTGAAATATTTATGGTATCAATATATCCTGTGTATATAATTAAAAAAAAAAAAAACACTTTTTGTAAAAGGAGAGAGAGCAGCAGGATTAATAGGATTAGGACACTGATTTTGCTCCCATAAGATGCCCAACTGAGGACCAATTTTTCACACGGACACCTGATATTTGTTGTCCCTTTGTCTCAGCGTCCAGACTTCCCAGCTGTTTTATCTCTCTCCTATCATGTCTTACCTGGATTGCTTGACCTTCCCATCAGGAAGGTGAAGTTGAGCTACAGCCTCTCATTGTCCTAACATTACCAAGTGTGGGTGAGAGACTGAAGTCCAGCAAGTTGGAATTGCCTTTCCTCAACTTTGAATCTTGAAAAGATGGGTATATTAGTGGAAGAAAATACCTGGTCGTGCCCCAGTGGCATGTCTAGCTCTTCAGCCTTTGTCAGCACCCTTCCAATAAATTCTCCCTGTGGTTTAAGGAAACATTGCATTAGAGATCCTAACTGAAGCAGTAAGGAGAGGGAACACAATAAATGTTACTATATAAGAGAAATAAAGACACAAGATATGCTTTATGTGTTGATGGCACTCATGACTGACTATCTACAAACCCTGAGAAGCTCTCCAGTGCAAATTAGAGAGTTCGGTAAGAGAGCTACTTTTAAAATATCAGCAATAAATTTTAAAATGAAAAACCTCCTTATACACAATTGTCGAGGCAGTTTGAGTGGGCTGGAAAAGAATTTCCAGACACAAAAATTTCAGAAGGGGGAGAATTTATTAACAGCAAAAAGCAGAGATGATGAGGGTATTCTGAGCACAGTGGGCCAAACCCCTAACAGGCCAGGGAAGGTCGACCGGATGTTGTTAGAACAGTGGGCTGGCTCTAGGCAGAGTTGTTGCTTTTCATGGGTTAGTAGTCAGTTTTTATAGTCTCAAGACCAAAACAACAACAAAAAATCCCTGCTGGAAGTTTGGCATTAGGTGATTGGTTAGGGCTCAATAGGATGACTATCTGGGTGGACATTTTTGCCTAATTTGGGATCAGGAAGCCTGTTGGTGATGAGCAGGGGGGCTTTTGACAATGGTTTCAAAGGGGCTCTGTCAGATTAGGAGGTGATCTTGGTTCTGGGTTCTGCTTCTGTGGCCTTGGGGCAGGACTCCACAACAATAAACCTTTATAATACGGAAATAAATTTAGCAACAACAGATTAGGATCTACATAAGAAAAGCATAAAAGATTATTAAAAGATATAAAATAAGACCTGTTCATCCTGGAAACGGTTAATATCACAAAAAAGCAATTTAATCCAAATTAATAAAATTAAAAAATCATGACCTGTTTTTGTTTTTGTTTTTGTTTCCTTCTGAAGTAGAATAAGGAGAAAAAACAAAAGTATTTAAAGATCAACACCTTTCTCCAAATCTGGAAAAATATTATTTGGGAGTAGAATGGGGAAGGAAGATATTAAAATATCAGAAAGTTACAGAGATCAAAACATTTATTCCAGGGAGAGATTTTAAACACCAATATACAAACAATACAAATGTTGGAAAGGAATTTAACAGACCATTTGAGTGATAAAACCTTTTAAAACAGTGCAGGAAACACAAAAGTCCAAAGAGGAAATGATGGACATATGTTAATAAACAAAAGTTAAGTATTTCTATACAAATATCCTAAAAATATATATCACAAAATAAAACTAATAGGCTATTCCCATTCATGATAAAATTGGACTGGGTAATTAATCTGCAAAAGAATATCTCCAGAAACTTACAGAAACATTGAGATACCACTGCACACACACCAGGATGGCAAAAATTGAATATCCAGTGTAAGTGGATCAAGTAGAATATCCATACACTGCTGGTGGGATTAAAAATGGCTTCAGCCAGACTGAGACACTGCTTGGCAATACCTGCTAAAGAGGAATATGTGATATAGGACTTCTACTCTGGTGTATTCTCAGGAGAAATACGTACACATGTTTCTCAAAAGGCATGTACTAATTGAACATAGCAGCTCTATTTGTAATAGCTCCAAACTGGAAGGTACCAATATAGATGGCAGCTGTTGGCTTCAGCAGCCCCCCTTCTGACTGCACATCCAAGGGAAATGAAAACAAATTATTGAAGAGATGTCTGTACTCCTATGTTTATGCACCATCCACAATAGCCAAGCTAGGCAAACAACCTAAGTGCCCATCAACGGATGAATGTTTTATATACACACACAGTGGAACACTATTCAACCATGAGAAAAAATAAAATGCTGCCATTTGCAACAACATGGATAGAACTCAAAGATAACTATACTAAGTGAAATAACTCAGAGAAAAGCAAATGCTGTATGATCGATCTCTTAGAGGTGATAGCTAAGAAAAAAATCCCTGAATTCATAAAAGCAGAGCATAAGAAGGTGATTAAGAGCAGTTGGTGGATAGAGGAATGGTAAAGATATCGTTCAAAGCTACATACTTGCGACTAGCAGGCAAATAAGAGCTCTAATACCCAGTGCAGTGGTTATAGGCAACAACGCTGTGTTATAAACTTTAAGCTTGCTGAGACTAGAGCTCATCTGTTCCCAACACTAAAAGAAATGATTGTGTGATGTGACAAAGTTGTTACCAAATGCTCCTTACCTGATTTCTTTGGGCTTAATTCATCTCACATCATTTTACACATCTATCTCTTTTGGCTGTGGGTCTTCACTGCGGTGCGCAGCGTTCTCTAGCTGTAGCACGTGGTCTTAGCTGCCACTCAGAGTGTGGGACCTTCGTGATGCAACTCGTGTCCCCTGCTTTTCTTTTTTCTCTTCTATTTCAAGATGGCTAACATTTTTTGCCAAGAATAAATGTTGAATTTTGTCAGCTGATTTTTCTGCATGTATTGAGACAGCTTCCCTGGTGGCTCAGAGGTTAAATCATCTGCCTCCAATGCAGAAGACCCGGGTTCAATCCCTGGGTCGGGAAGATCCTCTGGAGAAGGAAATGGTAACCCACTCCAGTATTCTTGCCTGGAGAATCCCATGGACAGAGGAGTCTGGCAGGCTACAGTCCGCGGGGTCGTAAAGAGTCGGACACGACTGAGCCGCTTCACTTCACTTCACTTCTATTGAGACAAATGGTTTTTCATTTTTAGTCTGTAAGCATGATGAATTATATTGATTGATTTTTAACGTTACCTGAACCCCAGAGAAATTGCTTTTATTAGATACATAAACACAGGATTATTATGACCTATTGATAAATTTATCCTGATATCATTATTAAATGACTTGTTCTCCTTTACTTTTAAATTTGCTTTGATATTCATATATCCACTCGAGCTTTCTTTTGATTAGTGTTAGCATGCTGTATCTTTAAAAACCTTTTAAAATTTAACTATGTATGTCTTTATATTTAAAACTGGTTTCTTATAGGCACCACATAATAATGTCCTACTTTTTAATCCGATTTGACAATCCTTGAATTTACTTGGAGTGGTTAACACCTTAATGTCACTATTGATATTGTTGGGTTGAAATCTACCAGCTTGTTATTCACTTCCTGTTTGGTCAATCTGCCCTTTGTTTCATTTTCCTTCTTTTTGTGCCTCCTTTGGGTTAATTTGGGATTTTTAAAAATCGATTTATCTCCTTTGTAGACTTATTGGTTGCACTTCTTTATTGTGTTATTTTGATAGTTGTTTTAGGGTTTCTAGAAACATCTCTAACTTACCACAGTTTATCTTGAGTGATACTACATCACTTGACGTACACTGTAAGGACTCATAATAGAGAAGGACTCTATGGTCCTTGCCCCCCATGTCCTCGGCCTGCCTGTTGTTGTTAGAAAAACTTTAGCCCAAGAATAAGTTTAATCAGAGAAGTGAGAAAATGCAGAAGCAAAAGGCAGCAGTCGAAGAAGACCAAATAATAATAGTTTGGGCAGTAAGCAAAACCAAAGGCTTTCAGTCCCTCCTCAAGGGCTGTTGATAGTATTTTCAGCCCTCTCCTGTGAGCTGTCTTGCAGATACTGAAACTCCCAGCAGGTGGAAGAAGTTAGCTACCTGATGAACAGACTAACCAGGCCATGAGTTGCCACAACTCCAAGAACTGGCCTCAAAGAAATGAGAACAAACCAACTCTGGAACTGATGATTAACTGTACTTTAAACAATCAAGATGATGCTGGTCAGACCACAGATGACCAATTTCAAGGTGACTGTCAGAGCTGACTGTGCTGTTTCTGCATGGAGCCCCTCCCTCTGTCTATAAAAGCTCTTGCCCATTGATAATCAGTGAGGGGAGCTGGCCTCTGGACAAGCATCTGCGCTCCTCCCACCCATTGCCAGCATCCAAAATCAAGCAAACTTTCATTTCCACCAACCTGGTTTCTTTATTGGCTTTTGAGTTGCAAGCATCCAGATCCCACTTTCAGTTACAATAATATTATATTTCCATTTCTCTGCTCCCAGCCTTTGTGCTATTATCATATATTTCAATTCTGCGTATGTTATAAGCATCACTTACCTTGCTGTTTTCACTTTAAACAGTTACTTTTCTTTTAAGGAGATTTTGAAAATGAGAAAACAAGTATTTTATGTTAACTCATGTGGTTCCAGGGCTCTTCATTCCTTATGTGGAGCCCAAATTTCCATCTGGTATCATTTTACGTATCCTGAAGCATTTTTTTTTTTAACATTTCTTGTAGTGCAAGGCTGCTGATTATAAATTCTGTCAGTTTTCATATGCCTGAAAAAGTCTTTATGTCACCTTCAGTGTTTAAAGAGGTTTTCCTTGGGTGCAGACGTCTAGATGGATGCTTTAATTCTTTCAGGGCTTTAAAGACGTTCCGCTGCCATCTAGCCTGCTTGTGCTCTGCTGTCATTCCGATCTTTTTTCAGATCAGAATGAAACATGAAATATATATTTCCTATGCCTTTTTTTTACCTGGGTGCTTTTACATTTTCCTCTTTATCACTGGTTTTAAGCGATTTGATTGATATACGCCTTGGTATAGTTTCCTTCAAATTTCTTGTGATTGTCTTCACTGAGCTCTTTGTGTGTGTGTATGTGCTTGTGTTAGTCGCTCAGTCGTGTCCGACTCTTTGCGACCCCATGGACCATAGCCCACCAGGCTCCCCTGTCCATGGGATTCTCCAGGCAAGAATACTGGAGTGGGTTGCTATTTCCTTCTCCAGGGGATCTTCCGGATCCAGGGATCGAAACTGCATCTCTGGTTTCCTGCTCTGGCAGGCAGATTCTTTACCACTGTGCCACCGAGGAAGCTATTATTATTGTTTTCTATTACCTCTGCCCCCTGTGTCATTTTTGGTTTGGTTTTGACTGTGTTTTTCTCCCTCTTGTGGGTCATATTTTCCTGCTTTTTTATGTGTCTGGTGTTTTTTACTGGATGCCATAAATTTTCAATATTTTCTTCGTATGAGCTTGCAGATATGTTATAACTATAAACATAGTTAAGTTTTCTTCTAGGCATAGCAGACATCCAATTGTTAGAAGCCAGGGTGGTGCCAAATATCCTACAGTGCAGCTCTCTACCCTCAGAAAAAGAACTACCTGTCCCCAAATGTCATTAGTGTTGAGCCTGGTAAAACCAGCTTTGGCTTTCTGGGTGATACCCTTCTGGACTTTGGAGGGCTTCTTCATGTGCATGTTCTGCTCAGCACTCAGAGCATCAGGGGACTCCGCCGGATTCTCTGGCGTGTCTCTGCGCACACCCTACTCTCGGAACTCTGCCCTGAGAACGCTGGTTATCTTAGCCTTTTCTCCTCACAAATCTGCGTCCTCAGCTTGAGAAGACTTCTGGGTTTAGTCTGGGTCCCCAGCCTCATTCTGACTGCAGACTGGACACTCTCTAGGCAACAGCTAGAGCAACCTGAGGGTTCCTCTCATTTCTTTCTCTTCTCTAATGGATTGCTAGTCTACAGATATGCAGTGTCCTGGAAGACATTTTTTCTTATATACTTTTCTGATTTTTATTTTAAAATAAAAATTTTTCCAGGCAGAAAGGTAAGCCACATCCTTGCTACTCCATCTTGTCTTGGAGAGAAGTCCTGCTTTTGACATTTTTGAGATCCAGTTAGAATTAAATCATTGATCAAAGTGAAGTGAAAGTCTCTCAGTCATGTCTGACTTTGCGAGTCCATCAACTATACAGTCCAGGGAATTCTCTAGGCCAGAATACTGGAGTGGGTAGCCTATCCCTTCTCCAGGGGATCTTTCTGACCCAGGAATTGAACTGGGGTCTCCTGCATTGCAGGCGGATTCTTTACCAACTGAGCTATCAGGAAAGCCCAAGCTAGCAGTCCACAGCTAAATCTTTCTCAGAAGTGTTTTTGTTTCTTTCAAATAAGTTATCCATATTGAAAATGATGAAGTTTTCATATAGTAATCCATATTTCCTCTTGATCTGCTTCTTGAGAAATCTGTATGCAGGCCAGGAAGCAACAATTAGAACTGGACATGGAACAACAGACTGGTTCCAAATAGGAAAAGGAGTACATCAAAGCTGTATATTGTCACCCTGCTTATTTAACTTCTATGCACAGTACATTATGAGAAATGCTGGGCTGGAAGAAGCACAAGCTGGAATCAAGATTGCCGGGAGAAATATCAATAACCTCAGATATGCAGATGACACCACCCGTATGGCAGAAAGTGAAGGGGAACTTAAGAGCCTCTTGATGAAAGTGAAAGAGGAGAGTGAAAAAGTTGGCTTAAAGCTCAACATTCAGAAAACTAAGATCATGGCATCCGGTCCCATCACTTCTTGGCAAATAGATGGGGAAACAGTGGAAATAGTGGCTGACTTTATTTTTCTGGACTCCACAATCACTGCAGATGGTGATTGCAGCCATGAAATTAAAAGACACTTACTCCTTGAAAGGAAAGTTATGACCAGCCTAGACAGCCTATTAAAAAGCAGCGACATTACTTTACCAACAAAGGTCCATCTAGTCAAGGCTATGGTGTGTCCAGTAATCATGTATGGATGTGAGAGTTGGACTATAAAGAAAGCTGAGCACCGAAGAATTGATGCTTTTGAACTGTGGTGTTCGAGAAGACGCTTGAGAGTCCCTTGGACTGCAAGGAGATCCAACCAGTCCATCCTAAAGGAGATCAGCCCTGTGTTCATTGGAAGGACTGATGTTGAAGCTGAAACTCCAATATTTTGGCCACCTGATGTGAAGAGCTGACTCATTTGGAAAGACCTTGATCCTGGGAAAGACTGAGGGCAGGAGGAGAAGGGGATGCCAGGGGATGAGATGGTTGGATGGCATCACCGAATCGATGGACATGGGTTTGAGTGAACTCTGGGAGTTGGTGATGGACAGGGAGGCCTGGCGTGCTGCGATTCATGGGGTCACAAAGAGTTGGACACGACTGAGCGGCTGGACTGAACTGAATCTGTATTTCCAGCTATTCTTGATGCAGCATTTCTGGGGATATGTCAGAGCAACTGTAGAGTATTTAGAGCCTTTAGCGTAAAGGCTTTGCATGGGGTAGAGGTTAGAGTAGGCCTGGATATCTTCTTCATTGCCCTGTGTTTCATGCTCCATTTTGCTCCATCCTGCCTTGTGCCCAGGACACTGGCTTCTATGACTACATCCTGAGACTTCTTGGTCCTCTGGCTTTTGCATTGCGTTTGGCCAATCAGAGGTCTGGCAGGGAAGTTGAGAGTGGGAGAAGAGTTTGGCTGCCTATTTGCTGGTTGACTACAGGCCGGCCAAATCCTTTTTTGAAAAGTTGCAGCTTTTGGCAAATGCTGGGGGCTCAGACAGGAAGGAATCTGCCTGCAATACAGGAGACTTGGGTTCAATCCCTGGGTCAGGAAGATCCCTTGGAGAAGGGAATGGCAACCCACTCCAGTGTTCTTGCTGGAGAATCCCATGGACAGAGGAGCCTGGCGGTCTACAGTCCAGAGGGTCACAAAAGGGTCAGACACAACTGAGCGACTAACACACACACACACCCATTCATATCTGTCCTTACCCATATTGCGTCTCTCTCGGTCCCAGTGACCAGGCCTAAGTGCAGGAGGCTGCGAAGCCAAGTAACCACGGAACACTTGATGGGCATGACTGCCCCAGCTACAGAGACTCCAGAAGGAGCCCTGACTCCTCAGGACCAGGTTAAGAATGTGACTCACAAGTTGTTTTCTAAAGCTCCAATGGGAAAGTGGGCATGACAGAACACTGGGGTACATGCTTTCCTTTCCCAGCAAGTTTGGGCTTGTTTTGTTTTTCTTAGAGGAAAGAGGAATAGGGGGAAATCATTTGAGGTGCCACCCCAGATTCAGGTGTAATTACATTGTTAGAGACTCTCTTCTGTTTGCATCCTTTCAGAAGACCGTTTCATCAGGATGGTTAGCATTACCTCCGTCAGACTGCTCTCATAACACAATATGTTTTGACAGCTCTTGAGCAGAGCGTCCCTAAAGGAAATATTGATACCACCATACATTTTATTCTAATCATATTTTCACTCGTTCTGATCTCAGTTTAATGGTATTCAGCCTTAGAGCACAAAACACACTCCAAGTGCAGGCGTACGAGTGCATTTTTGTATACTAACTCAACCCAGCTCCTCCATGATGTTCAGTAGCAGCTATGTGGCCTCTACCAGCAGCTTCTACATATTGAGTGATTAGCGCAGGGTAGTTGGTTAATTTAATCAACACTCATTTGGTTGAAAAGGTGGTGCACAAGAAAACTGGAATCCTGGAAGAAGTAAAATGTCAAAGAACGTTCTTGAATTTTAGATATATAAAATAAAAGATAACACCTGCCTGTCAAGATTAAGAAAAGCAGCAAATATGTAGGGTAAATTTACTACCTAGTTGAGCTGAGTATAGGTCAAAAGCAAGAAGAAACAGACACCACTCATGACAGGTCTAGGTTTTAGAAAAAAAATGGAGAAGATGAATCATTGATCCATTGAGCTCTCTGATACTTTTCATTTCAAATATTCTGAAAAACAACAGAAAAATAATTAAAACTATGCTTTAGAATTTAATGTTTTCACGACTAGATATTTCACCACTTCTGAAACATTTTATGTTTATAGTGTGGGTTCCCGGGGACTCCTCTGGTAGGCAGCGGCTAAGAATTCTGCTCCCAATGCAGGGGGCCTGGGTTCAAACTCCGGTCAGGGAACTAGATCCCACACGCCCCAACACAGACTGAGGATCCCATGTGCCATCAGGGAACTAGATCCCACATGCCCCAACACAGACTGAGGATCCCGTGTGCCACAGCTAAGACCCAGTGCAGCCAAATAAATAACTATTGAAAAAAAAAAGTCTAGGGTCCACACTCTGGTTTCTCTTCAGATCATATACACCTTTCACCTGTTAAAGTACAGGCCCACCCCACGGAGCGGTGCTGAGTCAGCGGGCTCCTCGGGGCACGCCAGCCCTGGGGGCTCTCCTTGTGTCACGCGTGCTCACGGCTGTAGCTACCACAGTGTCCTCAGATCTCCAGTCCAGGGGAGAAGCCCAGCTGCCCAGGCTGTTAAAACTGGGACATGTATGAAGAAACAGCGACCACCAAAGCCAGGCTATTGTAGCCGACCTTCTGACTGCCTGGTGGCCGGTGCAGTAGGTGATGATCTGGTGCCTGCAATGGGGATATGGTAACACATGTAGGGGTTAAATCCACCCTTGTTTTTCACGGAATTACCATGATATTCTCAGTCACGAATTGCATCCCAATTCTGGAAGTCCCAGGCTGTGCACTGTGGATAGTAACCTGGCAATCCCCAGGACGCTCCCAACCTCTTCCCTTCCCAGGTCCCCTGCTCAGGTCTCCCTTCCACTCCAAACTCACTGATAAGAAACCATTTCTCCTTACTTATCACAGATGAAATCACCACCTCCCTATAGCAACCACCAAGCTATTTGACAGCCCTTTTTATCACTTATGATTTCCAAATGATGTTTGTCAATTCTGGAAACGTGTTTTTAAGGCAATTAGGAGATTGATAATTTGCCCTGGGAATAGAAAAGCAAATAATCACATACTTTATCACTTTGTTACGCACTGGTTTACTATGATTTCTTAGCAATCTGTGTGTAGCAAACTGCTTCAATAAATATTTGCCCATCTTCTCACTTGATTTCAATGACCCATGTTCCCCAGAGGGCAACAGTTACTTTCCTGTGATGATACATAAAGAGCAGAGACCTTAGATTTTTGGTTCACTCTGCTTCATGTCACAAGCAAAATGTCATTATGATGCACTATCTTTAAGAGATGTCTGAAATCCCATCTTCACTGTGGCACTCTTCACACTAGCCAAAAGATGCAAACCACTAACCTAAGTGTCCGTCCATGTGGGAATGGGAACATGAAAATTGGCATGTATAACATTTAGCCATAAAAAAGAAGGAAACCCTGCTTTTTGCAGCAACGTGCGTGGACTTTGTGGGCATGACCTATATTTCTAATTTTTATTTTATATTGGCGTACAGATGATCAACAATGCTGTATTAGTTTCAGGTGTCCAGCAAATGATTCATTTATACATATACATGTATCTACCCTTTTTCAAATTCTTTTCCCATTTAAGTTATCACAGAACATTCAGCAGCAGGTCCTTGCTAGTTATCTGCTTTGAACACAGCAATGCGTACATGTCAAGGCCAAACTCTTAATCTATCCCTCTCTACCCCAACCTCCCCACCTGGTAACTATAAGTTCATTCTCTAAGTCTATGAGTCTTGTTTCTATTCTATAAATACCTTGATATCTATCATTTTTTTAAGATTCACATATAAGTGATGTCATGATATTTGTCTTTCTGACTTGTTTC
>NW_017195003.1:0-9097 GCF_001704415.2 Capra hircus
CCTTCCCAGACTTGCCTTGCTTTTAGGCTCCCTCCCCAGGAAGGAGCTGTCTGAGCGAGCCTGGGAGACGCCACTGGTGCCTTCCTTGGCCTCAGCTCCAATCCTGCCTTGCCTTTGCACATAGGTGCCAGCGTCGTTGGGGAGGGCTTAGGGGGTGGTGGGTTGCACACTGCCAAGGCTTCAGCAGTGAGAGCTCTGTCAGAGGAAGGGAAGGGCAACTGCAGGGCTCCTCCAGCGGTTTCTTAGGCCGCCTAGAATCAGCGCCGCACGGAGAGCACCAGGCTCCCAGGGCCCCTGGCTGGGGTTTTCAGCCCCCCCACACACGGAGGCTGATTCCTTGGGTGCCCAGAAAGTGTATGACAGACGTAGGTTCCCTAGCACTCTCCTCCCCAGCAGAGACATGTGCAGGTGTTTGGGCCTGATCCTGCGTGTCTGGGTTCCTGCCACAGCCCCAAACTCAGGGGAAGCAGCCCCTGAGGCAAGACCTGCTGGAGGGAGCCCTGCGCCCCGCCTGATAGGCGAGTGCACAGCCAGCAGGGAAGCGAGCCTCCTCGGGGGAAGAGGAGGCAGCCCAGCCCCGTCAAGTTGAAAGCCCTGCTTGCACGGAGCTAAAGTGCGCCTCCAGTACGCAGAGCTCTAGCTCTGCTCAGAGCCCCGATCTGGCAGAGTTCCTGGCGCGCGGCTGCTCTGCCGGGGGCTAGCCTTGCCCAGACTTGCCTTGCTTTTAGGCTGCCTCTCCAGGAAGGAGCAGGCAGCAGGAGCCTGGGAGTCGCCACTGGCGCCTTTCTTGCCTCAGCTCCAATCCTGCCTTGCCTTTGCACTTAGGTCCAGTCCTCCTTAAGGAGAGCTTAGGGGCTGGTGGGTTGCACACTGCCAAGGGCTCCAGCAGTGAGAATTCTGTCAGAGGGAAGGGAAGGGCAACTGCAGGGCTCCTCCAGCGGTTGCTTGGCCGCCCAGATTAAGCTCCGCACGGAGAGCACCAGGCTCGCAGGGCCCTGGCTGGGTTTTCAGCCCCACACACGAGGCTGATCCTTGGTGCCAGAAAGTGTGTGACAGACGTAGGTTCCCTAGCACTCTCCTCCCAGCAGAGACATGTGCAGGTGTTTGGGGCCTGATCCTGCGTGTCTGGTTCCTGCCCACAGCCCAACTCAGGGAAGCAGCCCTGAGGCAAGACCTGCTGGAGGAGCCCTGCGCCCCGCCTGATAGGCGAGTGCACAGCCAGCAGGGAAGCGAGCCTCCTCGGGGAAGAGGAGGCAGCCAGCCAGTCAAGGAAAGCCCTGCTTGCACGGAGCTAAGTGGCCTCCAGTACGGCAGAGCTCTAGCTCTGCTCAGAGCCCCGATCTGGCAGAGTTCTGGCGCGAGGCTGCTCTGCCGGGGGCTAGCCTTGCCCAGACTTGCCTTGCTTTTAGGCTGCCTCTCCAGGAAGGAGCAGGCAGCAGGAGCCTGGAGTCGCCACTGGCGCCTTTCTTGCCTCAGCTCCAATCCTGCCTTGCCTTTGCACTTAGGTCCCAGTCCTCCTTAAGGAGAGCTTAGGGCTGGTGGGTTGCACACTGCCAAGGGCTCCAGCAGTGGAGAATTCTGTCAGAGGGAAGGGAAGGGCAACTGCAGGGCTCCTCCAGCGGTTGCTTGGCCGCCCAGAATCAGCGGCCACCGGAGAGCACCAGGCTCCCAGGGCCCTGGCTGGGGTTTTCAGCCCCGCACACACGGAGGCTGATTCCTTGGGTGCCCAGAAAGTGTATGACAGACGTAGGTTCCCTAGCACTCTCCTCCCCAGCAGAGACATGTGCAGGTGTTTGGGGCCTGATCCTGCGTGTCTGGGTTCCTGCCCACAGCCCCAACTCAGGGGAAGCAGCCCCTGAGGCAAGACCTGCTGGAGGAGCCCTGCGCCCCCGCCTGATAGGCGAGTGCACAGCCAGCAGGGAAGCGAGCCTCCTCGGGGGAAGAGGAGGCAGCAAGTCCCCGTCAAGCTGAAATCCCTGCTTACACGAAGCTAAGTGCGACTCCAGTACGGCAGATCTCTAGCTCTGTTCAGAGGCCCGATCTGGCAGAGTTCCTGGCACCAAGATGCTCTGCCATAGGCGAGCCTTGCGCAGACTTGCCTTGCTTTAAGGCTCCCTCCCCAGGAAGGAGCAGGCTGTGTGAGGCTCGGAAACGCCACTGGCGCCTTCCTGGCTTCAGCTCTACCCCTGCCTTGCCTTTGCACTTAGGTCCCAAGCGTCCTTGAGGAGGGCTTAGGGGCTGGTGGGTTGCACACTGCCAAGGGCTCCAGCAGTGAAAGCTCTGTCAGAGGGAAGCGAAGGGCAACAGCAGGGCTCCTTCAGCGGTTCCTTGGCCGCCCAGACAAAGCTCCGCACGGAGAGCACCAGGTTCCAAGGGCCCCTGGCTGGGTTTTGCATCCCCACACTCCCAGAGGCTGACTCCGTGGGTGCCTAGAAAGTGTGTGAGAGACGTAGGTTCCCTAGCACTCTCCTCCCCAGCAGAGACATGTGCAGGTGGTTGGGGCCTTATCCTGCGTGTCTGGGTTCCCGCCCACAGCCTCAACTCAGGGGAAGCAGCCCCTGAGGCAAGACCTGCTGGAGGAGCCCTGCGCGCCCGCCTGATAGGCGAGAGCACAGCCAGCAGTGTAGCGAGCCTCCTCGGGAGAAGAGGAGGCAGCCGAGCCCAGTCAAGAGGAAAGCCCTGCTTGCACGGAGCTAAGTGGGCCTCCAGTACGGCAGAGCTCTAGCTCTGCTCAGAGCCCCCGATCTGGCAGAGTTTCTGGCGCGAGGCTGCTCGGCCGGGGGCTCGCCTTGCCCAGACTTGCCTTGCTTTTAGGCTCCCTCCCCAGGAAGGAGCTGTCTGAGCGAGCCTGGGAGACGCCACTGGTGCCTTCCTTGCCTCAGCTCCAATCCTGCCTTGCCTTTGCACATAGGTGCCAGGCGTCGGTTGGGGAGGGCTTAGGGGGTGGTGGGTTGCACACTGCCAAGGGCTTCAGCAGTGAGAGCTCTGTCAGAGGGAAGGGAAGGGCAACTGCAGGGCTCCTCCAGCGGTTTCTAGGCCGCCTAGAATCAGCGCCGCACCGAGAGCACCAGGCTCCCAGGGCCCTGGCTGGGGTTTTCAGCCCCGCACACACGGAGGCTGATTCCTTGGGTGCCCAGAAAGTGTATGACAGACGTAGGTTCCCTAGCACTCTCCTCCCCAGCAGAGACATGTGCAGGTGTTGGGGCCTGATCCTGCGTGTCTGGGTTCCTGCCCACAGCCCCAACTCAGGGGAAGCAGCCCCTGAGGCAAGACCTGCTGGAGGAGCCCTGCGCCCCCGCCTGATAGGCGAGTGCACAGCCAGCAGGGAAGCGAGCCTCCTCGGGGGAAGAGGAGGCAGCCCAGCCCCGTCAAGTTGAAAGCCCTGCTTGCACGGAGCTAAGTGCGCCTCCAGTACGGCAGAGCTCTAGCTCTGCTCAGAGCCCCGATCTGGCAGAGTTCCTGGCGCGAGGCTGCTCTGCCGGGGGCTAGCCTTGCCCAGACTTGCCTTGCTTTTAGGCTGCCTCTCCAGGAAGGAGCAGGCAGCAGGAGCCTGGGAGTCGCCACTGGCGCCTTTCTTGCCTCAGCTCCAATCCTGCCTTGCCTTTGCACTTAGGTCCCAGTCCTCCTTAAGGAGAGCTTAGGGGCTGGTGGGTTGCACACTGCCAAGGGCTCCAGCAGTGAGAATTCTGTCAGAGGGAAGGGAAGGGCAACTGCAGGGCTCCTCCAGCGGTTGCTTGGCCGCCCAGATTCAGCGCCACACGGAGAGCACCAGGCTCCCAGGTCCCCTGGCTGGGGTTTTCAGCCCCGCACACACGGAGGCTGATTCCTTGGGTGCCCAGAAAGTGTATGACAGACGTAGGTTCCCTAGCACTCTCCTCCCCAGCAGAGACATGTGCAGGTGTTTGGGGCCTGATCCTGCGTGTCTGGGTTCCTGCCCACAGCCCCAACTCAGGGGAAGCAGCCCCTGAGGCAAGACCTGCTGGAGGAGCCCTGCGCCCCCGCCTGATAGGCGAGTGCACAGCCAGCAGGGAAGCGAGCCTCCTCGGGGGAAGAGGAGGCAGCAAGTCCCCGTCAAGCTGAAATCCCTGCTTACACGAAGCTAAGTGCGACTCCAGTACGGCAGATCTCTAGCTCTGTTCAGAGGCCCGATCTGGCAGAGTTCCTGGCACCAAGATGCTCTGCCATAGGCGAGCCTTGCGCAGACTTGCCTTGCTTTAAGGCTCCCTCCCCAGGAAGGAGCAGGCTGTGTGAGGCTCGGAAACGCCACTGGCGCCTTCCTGGCTTCAGCTCTACCCCTGCCTTGCCTTTGCACTTAGGTCCCAAGCGTCCTTGAGGAGGGCTTAGGGGCTGGTGGGTTGCACACTGCCAAGGGCTCCAGCAGTGAAAGCTCTGTCAGAGGGAAGCGAAGGGCAACAGCAGGGCTCCTTCAGCGGTTCCTTGGCCGCCCAGACAAAGCTCCGCACGGAGAGCACCAGGTTCCAAGGGCCCCTGGCTGGGTTTTGCATCCCCACACTCCCAGAGGCTGACTCCGTGGGTGCCTAGAAAGTGTGTGAGAGACGTAGGTTCCCTAGCACTCTCCTCCCCAGCAGAGACATGTGCAGGTGGTTGGGGCCTTATCCTGCGTGTCTGGGTTCCCGCCCACAGCCTCAACTCAGGGGAAGCAGCCCCTGAGGCAAGACCTGCTGGAGGAGCCCTGCGCGCCCGCCTGATAGGCGAGAGCACAGCCAGCAGTGTAGCGAGCCTCCTCGGGAGAAGAGGAGGCAGCCGAGCCCAGTCAAGAGGAAAGCCCTGCTTGCACGGAGCTAAGTGGGCCTCCAGTACGGCAGAGCTCTAGCTCTGCTCAGAGCCCCGATCTGGCAGAGTTTCTGGCGCGAGGCTGCTCGGCCGGGGGCTCGCCTTGCCCAGACTTGCCTTGCTTTTAGGCTCCCTCCCCAGGAAGGAGCTGTCTGAGCGAGCCTGGGAGACGCCACTGGTGCCTTCCTTGCCTCAGCTCCAATCCTGCCTTGCCTTTGCACATAGGTGCCAGGCGTCGTTGGGAGGGCTTAGGGGCTGGTGGGTTGCACACTGCCAAGGGCTTCAGCAGTGAGAGCTCTGTCAGAGGGAAGGGAAGGGCAACTGCAGGGCTCCTCCAGCGGTTTCTAGGCCGCCTAGAATCAGCGCCGCACCGGAGAGCACCAGGCTCCCAGGGCCCCTGGCTGGGGTTTTCAGCCCCGCACACACGGAGGCTGATTCCTTGGGTGCCCAGAAAGTGTATGACAGACGTAGGTTCCCTAGCACTCTCCTCCCCAGCAGAGACATGTGCAGGTGTTTGGGGCCTGATCCTGCGTGTCTGGGTTCCTGCCCACAGCCCCAACTCAGGGGAAGCAGCCCCTGAGGCAAGACCTGCTGGAGGAGCCCTGCGCCCCCGCCTGATAGGCGAGTGCACAGCCAGCAGGGAAGCGAGCCTCCTCGGGGGAAGAGGAGGCAGCCAGTCCCCGTCAAGCTGAAAGCCCTGCTTGCACGGAAGCTAAGTGCGCCTCCAGTACGGCAGAGCTCTAGCTCTGCTCAGAGGCCCCGATCTGGCAGAGTTCCTGGCGCCGAGGCTGCTCTGCCGGGGGCTAGCCTTGCCCAGACTTGCCTTGCTTTTAGGCTGCCCTCCCCAGGAAGGAGCAGGCTGAGGAGCCTGGGAGACGCCACTGGCGCCTTTCCTTGCCTCAGCTCCAATCCTGCCTTGCCTTTGCACTTAGGTCCCAGCGTCCTTGAGGAGGGCTTAGGGGCTGGTGGGTTGCACACTGCCAAGGGCTCCAGCAGTGAGAAGCTCTGTCAGAGGGAAGGGAAGGGCAACTGCAGGGCTCCTCCAGCGGTTGCTTGGCCGCCCAGAATCAGCGCCGCACGGAGAGCACCAGGCTCCCAGGGCCCCTGGCTGGGGTTTTCAGCCCCGCACACACGGAGGCTGATTCCTTGGGTGCCAGAAAGTGTATGACAGACGTAGGTTCCCTAGCACTCTCCTCCCCAGCAGAGACATGTGCAGGTGGTTGGGGCCTGATCCTGCGTGTCTGGGTTCCTGCCCACAGCCCCAACTCAGGGGAAGCAGCCCCTGAGGCAAGACCTGCTGGAGGAGCCCTGCGCCCCCGCCTGATAGGCGAGTGCACAGCCAGCAGGGAAGCGAGCCTCCTCGGGGGAAGAGGAGGCAGCCCAGCCCCGTCAAGTTGAAAGCCCTGCTTGCACGGAGCTAAGTGCGCCTCCAGTACGGCAGAGCTCTAGCTCTGCTCAGAGCCCCGATCTGGCAGAGTTCCTGGCGCGAGGCTGCTCTGCCGGGGGCTAGCCTTGCCCAGACTTGCCTTGCTTTTAGGCTGCCTCTCCAGGAAGGAGCAGGCAGCAGGAGCCTGGGAGTCGCCACTGGCGCCTTTCTTGCCTCAGCTCCAATCCTGCCTTGCCTTTGCACTTAGGTCCCAGTCCTCCTTAAGGAGAGCTTAGGGGCTGGTGGGTTGCACACTGCCAAGGGCTCCAGCAGTGAGAATTCTGTCAGAGGGAAGGGAAGGGCAACTGCAGGGCTCCTCCAGCGGTTGCTTGGCCGCCCAGATTCAGCGCCACACGGAGAGCACCAGGCTCCCAGGTCCCCTGGCTGGGGTTTTCAGCCCCGCACACACGGAGGCTGATTCCTTGGGTGCCCAGAAAGTGTATGACAGACGTAGGTTCCCTAGCACTCTCCTCCCCAGCAGAGACATGTGCAGGTGTTTGGGGCCTGATCCTGCGTGTCTGGGTTCCTGCCCACAGCCCCAACTCAGGGGAAGCAGCCCCTGAGGCAAGACCTGCTGGAGGAGCCCTGCGCCCCCGCCTGATAGGCGAGTGCACAGCCAGCAGGGAAGCGAGCCTCCTCGGGGGAAGAGGAGGCAGCAAGTCCCCGTCAAGCTGAAATCCCTGCTTACACGAAGCTAAGTGCGACTCCAGTACGGCAGATCTCTAGCTCTGTTCAGAGGCCCGATCTGGCAGAGTTCCTGGCACCAAGATGCTCTGCCATAGGCGAGCCTTGCGCAGACTTGCCTTGCTTTAAGGCTCCCTCCCCAGGAAGGAGCAGGCTGTGTGAGGCTCGGAAACGCCACTGGCGCCTTCCTGGCTTCAGCTCTACCCCTGCCTTGCCTTTGCACTTAGGTCCCAAGCGTCCTTGAGGAGGGCTTAGGGGCTGGTGGGTTGCACACTGCCAAGGGCTCCAGCAGTGAAAGCTCTGTCAGAGGGAAGCGAAGGGCAACAGCAGGGCTCCTTCAGCGGTTCCTTGGCCGCCCAGACAAAGCTCCGCACGGAGAGCACCAGGTTCCAAGGGCCCCTGGCTGGGTTTTGCATCCCCACACTCCCAGAGGCTGACTCCGTGGGTGCCTAGAAAGTGTGTGAGAGACGTAGGTTCCCTAGCACTCTCCTCCCCAGCAGAGACATGTGCAGGTGGTTGGGGCCTTATCCTGCGTGTCTGGGTTCCCGCCCACAGCCTCAACTCAGGGGAAGCAGCCCCTGAGGCAAGACCTGCTGGAGGAGCCCTGCGCGCCCGCCTGATAGGCGAGAGCACAGCCAGCAGTGTAGCGAGCCTCCTCGGGAGAAGAGGAGGCAGCCGAGCCCAGTCAAGAGGAAAGCCCTGCTTGCACGGAGCTAAGTGGGCCTCCAGTACGGCAGAGCTCTAGCTCTGCTCAGAGCCCCGATCTGGCAGAGTTCTGGCGCGAGGCTGCTCTGGCCGGGGGCTCGCCTTGCCCAGACTTGCCTTGCTTTTAGGCTGCCCTCCCAGGAAGGAGCATGTCTGCAGCGAGCCTGGGAGACGCCACTGGCGCCTTTCCTTGCCTCAGCTCCAATCCTGCCTTGCCTTTGCACTTAGGTCCCAGTCCTCCTTAAGGAGAGCTTAGGGGCTGGTGGGTTGCACACTGCCAAGGGCTTCCAGCAGTGAGAATTCTGTCAGAGGGAAGGGAAGGGCAACTGCAGGGCTCCTCCAGCGGTTGCTTGGCCGCCCAGATTCAGCGCCACACGGAGAGCACCAGGCTCCCAGGGCCCCTGGCTGGGGTTTTCAGCCCCGCACACACGGAGGCTGATTCCTTGGGTGCCCAGAAAGTGTATGACAGACGTAGGTTCCCTAGCACTCTCCTCCCCAGCAGAGACATGTGCAGGTGTTTGGGGCCTGATCCTGCGTGTCTGGGTTCCTGCCCACAGCCCCAACTCAGGGGAAGCAGCCCCTGAGGCAAGACCTGCTGGAGGAGCCCTGCGCCCCCGCCTGATAGGCGAGTGCACAGCCAGCAGGGAAGCGAGCCTCCTCGGGGGAAGAGGAGGCAGCAAGTCCCCGTCAAGCTGAAATCCCTGCTTACACGAAGCTAAGTGCGACTCCAGTACGGCAGATCTCTAGCTCTGTTCAGAGGCCCGATCTGGCAGAGTTCCTGGCACCAAGATGCTCTGCCATAGGCGAGCCTTGCGCAGACTTGCCTTGCTTTAAGGCTCCCTCCCCAGGAAGGAGCAGGCTGTGTGAGGCTCGGAAACGCCACTGGCGCCTTCCTGGCTTCAGCTCTACCCCTGCCTTGCCTTTGCACTTAGGTCCCAAGCGTCCTTGAGGAGGGCTTAGGGGCTGGTGGGTTGCACACTGCCAAGGGCTCCAGCAGTGAAAGCTCTGTCAGAGGGAAGCGAAGGGCAACAGCAGGGCTCCTTCAGCGGTTCCTTGGCCGCCCAGACAAAGCTCCGCACGGAGAGCACCAGGTTCCAAGGGCCCCTGGCTGGGTTTTGCATCCCCACACTCCCAGAGGCTGACTCCGTGGGTGCCTAGAAAGTGTGTGAGAGACGTAGGTTCCCTAGCACTCTCCTCCCCAAGCAGAGACATGTGCAGGTGGTTGGGGCCTTATCCTGCGGTGTCTGGGTTCCCGCCCACCAGCCTCAACTCAGGCGGAAGCAGCCCCTGAGCAAGACCTGCTGGAGGAGCCTGCGCGCCCGCCTGATAGGCGAGAGCACAGCCAGCAGTGTAGCGAGCCTCCTCGGGAGAAGAGGAGGCAGCCGAGCCCAGTTAGAGGAAAGCCCTGCTTGCACGGAGCTAAGTGGCCTCCAGTACGCAGAGCTCTAGCTTGCTCAGAGCCCCGATCTGGCAGAGTTTCTGGCGCGA
>NW_017195004.1:0-9097 GCF_001704415.2 Capra hircus
GAGCTAGTAGGCGGAAACGGGCTCCTCTGGATGGGGGCGGCTCGTGCTTCCTCTCGAGTGGAGACGCGGTATGTCGGGGAACTTCTTGAGTTGCAGCAAGGTGTGAAGGACCCTTTGGAAGTTCCAGAGATTAGGTGTGATTAGCCTCGAGACGCCTCAGCCGAAATGGGCCTCATCTCGCCTGGAGGGGAAACCTCCTGGATTTTCTCGAGTTGCGGCAGTTGCTCTCGACTTACGACGGGGGACCTCAGGGACCCGCTCTGGTGGCCTCAGGAAAGGCCAGTCCCCATGCGATTGCTCGGGGCCTCTCGGGATTCCTCTCCCGTCGATGCCGGGCCTAAGACCTTGTGTGGAGTCAGTGCCGGAACCTGAGGATTCCTCTCCAGTGCTACATGGATCTTGGGGTACTTCTGGAGTCTCCCAGGGGAGTCAGTCCTCGTCTCGAGTGGGGATGCACACTGCGCTTTCCTCCCGAGCTGTAGCAGCAGTGTCACGCTCCTTCGCGTGGATCAAGGGATCTGTGGCTTTCCCTCGAGGCTTTCACACGAGGCTTTCCCACGAGGCTTTCCCACAGGGCTGTCCACCTGCCACGCGGTGTGAGTCGATCCTCGGCTTGAATGTCGAGGCAGTGCAGGGAAAACAGGTTTCCCTGGAATGGACTGAGACATCTTGGGGACTCTGGGAAAGGTGGCACGACCCTGGAGTTCCTCTCGCCTTTCCTGTGGAGAGCGCCTCCTCTTGAGATGCGACGGGAACGCCGGGAATTTCTTTCCCGATGACGCAGGGAAAGGATCCCTCCTCTCGAGCTAGAGGCGGAAACGGGGCTCCTCTGGATGTGGGCGGACTCTCGTGCTTCCTCTCGAGGAAACGGTATGTCGGGGAACTTCTTGAGTTGCAGCCAAGTGTGAAGCACCTTTGGAAGTTCCAGAGATTAGGTGTGATTAGCCTCGAGACGCCTCAGCAGAAATGGGCCTCATCTCGCCTGGAGGGGAGAACCTCCTGGATTTTCTCGAGTTGCGGCAGTTGCTCTCGACTTACGACGGGGACCTCAGGGACCCGCTCTGGGGGGCCTCAGGAAAAGGCCACTCCCCATGCGAATTGCTCGGGGCCTCTCGGGATTCCTCTCCCGTCGATGCCGGGGCCTAAGACCTTGTGTGGAGTCAGTGCCGGAACCTGAGGTTTCCTCTGCAGTGCTGACATGGATCTTGGGTACTTCTGGAGTCTCCCCAGGGGAGTCAGTCCTCGTCTCGAGTGGGGGCATGCACCGTGCGCTTTCCTCCCGAGCTGTAGCAGCAGTGTCGCGCTTCCCTTCGCGTGGATCAAGGGATCTGTGTCGGCTTTCCCCCTCCAACAGGCTTTCCCACGAGGCTTTCCCACAGGGCTGTCCCACGTGCCACCGTGGTGTGAGTCGATCCTCGGCTTGAAAGTCGAGGCAGTGCAGGGAAAACAGGTTTCTCCCTGGAATGGACTGAGACATCTGGGGGACTCTGGGATGGTGGCACGACCCTGGAGTTCCTCTCGCCTTTCCTGCTGGAGAGCGCCTCCTCTTGAGATGCGACGGGAACGCCGGAATATCTTTCCTCGACCACGGCAAGGAAAGGATCCCTCCTCTCGAGCTAGGAGGCGGAAACGGGGCTCCTCTGGATGTGGGCGGGGACTCTCGGTGCTTCCTCTCGAGTGGAGACGGGTATGTCGGGGAACTTCTTGAGTTGCAGCAAGGGTGTGAAGGACCCTTTGGAAGTTCCAGAGGTTAGATGTGATTAGCCTCGAGACGCCTCAGCCGAAATGGGCCTCATCTCGCCTGGAGGGGAGAACCTCCTGGATTTTCTCGAGTTGCGGCAGGTGCCCTCGACTTACGACGGGGACCTCAGGGACCCGCTCTGGTGGCCTCAGGAAAGGCCAGTCCCCATGCGAGTTGCTCGGGGGCCTCTCGGGATTCCTCTCCCGTCGATGCCGGGGCCTAATAGCTTGTGTGGAGTCCGGTGCCGGAACCAGAGGATTCCTCTCCAGTGCTAACATGGATCTTGGGGTACTTCTGGAGTCTCCCCAGGGGAGTCAGTCCTCGTCTCGAGTGGGGGCATGCACGTGCGCTTTCCTCCCGAGCTGTAGCAGCAGTGTCACGCTTCCCTACGCGTGGATCAAGGGATCTGTGGCTTTCCCTCGAGGCTTTCCCACGAGGCTTTCCCACGAGGCTTTCCCACAGGGCTGTCCAACCTGCCATCGCGGTGTGAGTCGATCCTCGGCTTGAAAGTGGAGGCAGTGCAGGGAAAAACAGGTTTCCTTGGAATGGACTGAGACATCTGGGGACTCTGGGAATGGGGCACTGATACTGGAGTTCCTCTCGCCTTTACTGTGGAGAGCGCCTCCTCTTGAGATGAGACGGGAACGCTAGGAATTCTTTCAGGACCACGCAGGGAAAGGATCACTCCTCTCGTGCTAGCAGGCGGAAACGGGGCCACTCTGGATACGGGCGGGACGCTCGGGTTCCTCTCGAGTGGAGACGGGTATGTCGGGGTACTTCTTGAGTTGCAGCAAGGGTGTGAAGGACCCTTTGGAAGTTCCAGAGTTTAGAGTCTGATTAGCCGCTAGTCGTCTCAGCCGAAATGGGCCTCATCTCGCCTGGAGGGGAGAACCTCCTGGATTTTCCTCGACTTGCGGCAGGTGCTCTCGACTTACGACGAGGGACCTCAGGGACCCGCTCTGGTGGCCTCAGGAAAGGCCAGTCCCCATGCGAGTTTCTCCCGGGCCTCTCGGGATTCCTCTCCCGTCGATGCTGGGGCCTAAGACCTTGTGTGGACTCAGTGACCGGAATCTGAGGATTCCTCTCCAGTGCTGACATGGATCTTGTGCTACTTCTGGAGTCTCCCCAAGGGGAGTCAGTCCTTGTCTCGAGTAGGGGCATGCAAGTGCCGACTTTCCTCCCGAGCTGTAGCAGCAGTGTCATGCTTCCCTTTTCGGTGGATCAAGGGATCTGTGGCTTTCCCTCTAGACTTTCCCATGACGGCTTTCCCACGAGGCTTCCCACAGGGCTGTCCCACGTGCCACTGTGGTGTGAGTCGATCCTCGGCTTTAAAGTCGAGGCAGTGAAGGGAAAACAGGTTTCCCTGGAATGGACTGAGACATCTTGGGGACTCTGGGAATGGTGGCACGACCCTGGATTTCCTCTCGCCTTTCCTGTGGAGAGCGCCTCCTCCTGAGATGCGACGGGAACGCCGGGAATTCTTTGCCGACCACGAAGGAAAGGATCCCTCCTCTCGAGCTAGGAGGCGGAAACGGGGCCTCCTCTGGATGTGGGCGGGACTCTCGTGCTTCCTCTTCGAGTGGAGACGGGTATGTCGGGGAACTTCTTGAGTTGCAGCAAGGCTGTGAAGGACCCTTTGGAAGTTCCAGAGATTAGGTGGTGATTAGCTTCCAGTCGCCTCAGCGGAAATGGGCCTCATCTCGCCTGGAGGGGAGAACCTCCTGGATTTTCTCGAGTTGCGGCAGGTGCTCTCGACTTACGACGGGGACCACAGGGACCCCCTCTGGTGGCCTCAGGAAAGGCCAGTCCCCATGCGAGTTGCTCCGGGAGCCTCTCGGGATTCCTCTCCCGTCGATGCCGGGGCCTAAGACCTTGTGTGGAGTCAGTGCCGGAACCTGAGGATTCCTCTGCCAGTGCTGACATGGATCTTGGGGTACTTCTGGAGTCTCCCCAGGGGAGTCAGTCCTCGTCTCGAGTGGGGGCATGCACCGTGCGCTTTCCTCCCTAGCTGTAGCAGCAGTGTCATGCTTCCCAGTCGCCTGGATCAAGGGATCTAGTGGCTTTCCCTCGAGGCTTTCCCACGAGGCTTTCCACAAGGCTTCCCACGAGGCTTTCCCACAGGGCTGTCCCACGTGCCACCGTGGTGTTAGTCGATCCTCGGCTTGAAAGTCGAGGCAGTGCAGGGAAAACAGGTCTCCCTGGAATGGACTGAGACATCTGGGGGACTCTGGGAATTGGTGGCACGACCATGGAGTTCCTCTCGCCTTTCCTGTGGAGAGCGCCTCCTCTTGAGATGCAACGGGATCGCCGGGAATATTTTCCCGACCACGGTGGGAAAGGATCCCTCCTCTCGAGCTAGGAGGCGGAAACGGGGCTCCTCTGGATGTGGGCGGGTTTCTGGTGCTTCCTCTCGAGTGGAGACGGGTATGTCGGGGAACTTCTTGAGTTGCAGCAAGGGTGTGAAGGACCCTTTGGAAGTTCCAGATGTTAGATGTGATTAGCCTCGAGACGCCTCAGCCGAAATGGGCCTCATCTCGCCTGGAGGGGACAACCTCCTGGATTTTCTCGAGTTGCGGCAGGTGCCCTCGACTTACGACGGGGACCTCAGGGACCCGCTCTGGTGGCCTCAGGAAAGGCCAGTCCCCATGCGAGTTGCTCGGGGGCCTCTCGGGATTCCTCTCCCGTCAATGCCGGGGCCTAATAGCTTGTGTGGAGTCGGTGCCGGAACCTGAGGATTCCTCTCCAGTGCTAACATGGATCTTGGGGTACTTCTGGAGTCTCCCCAGGGGAGTCAGTCCTCGTCTCGAGTGGGGGCATGCACGTGCGCTTTCCTCCCGAGCTGTAGCAGCAGTGTCACGCTTCCCTACGCATGGATCAAGGGATCTGTGGCTTTCCCTCGAGGCTTTCACACGAGGCTTTCCCACGAGGCTTTCCCGCAGGGCTGTCCAACCTGCCATCGCGGTGTGAGTCGATCCTCGGCTTGAATGTCGAGGCAGTGCAGGGAAAACAGGTTTCCCTGGAATGGACTGAGACTTCTTGGGGACTCTGGGAATGGTGGCACGACCCTGGATTTCCTCTCGCCTTTCCTGTGGAGAGCGCCTCCTCCTGAGATGCGACGGGAACGCCGGGAATTCTTTGCCGACCACGAAAGGAAAGGATCCCTCCTCTCGAGCTAGGAGGCGGAAACGGGGCCCCTCTGGATGTGGGCGGGACTCTCGTGCTTCCTCTTGAGTGGAGACGGGTATGTCGGGGAACTTCTTGAGTTGCAGCAAGGCTGTGAAGGACCCTTTGGAAGTTCCAGAGATTAGGGGTGATTAGCTTCCAGTCGCCTCAGCGGAAATGGGCCTCATCTCGCCTGGAGGGGACAACCTCCTGGATTTTCTCGAGTTGCGGCAGGTGCTCTCTACTTACGACGGGGACCACAGGGACCCCCTCTGGTGGCCTCAGGAAAGGCCAGTCCCCATGCGAGTTGCTCGGGAGCCTTTTGGGATTTCTCTCCCGTCGATGCCGGGGCCTAAGACCTTGTGTGGAGTCGGTGCCGGAACCTGAGGATTCCTCTCCAGTGCTGACATGGACCTTGGGGTTCTTCTGGAGTCTCCGCAGGGGAGTCAGTCCTCGTCCCGAGTGGGGGCATGCACGTGCGCTTTCCTCCCGAGCTGTAGCAGCAGTGTCACGTTCCCTTCGAGTGGATCAAGGGATCTGTGGCTTTCCCTGGAAGCTTTCACACGAGGCTTTTCCATGAGGCTTTCCCACATGATTGTCCCACGTGCCACCGTGTTGTGAGTCGATCCTCGGCTTGAATGTCGATCAGTGCAGGGAAAACAGGTATCCCTGGAATGGACTGAGACATCTGGGGGACTCTGGGAAAGGTGGCACGACCCTGGAGTTCCTCTCGCCTTTCCTGTGGAGAGCGCCTCCTCTTGAGATGCGACGGGAACGCCGGGATTTCTTTCCCGATGACGCAGGGAAAGGATCCCTCCTCTCGAGCTAGTAGGCAGAAACGGGGCTCCTCTGGATGTGGGCGGGACTCTCGTGCTTCCTCTCGAGTGGAAACGGTATGTAGGGGAACATCTTGAGTTGCAGCCAGGGTGTGAAGCACCGTTTGGAAGTTCCAGAGATTAGGTGTGATGAGCCTCGAGACGCCTCAGCAGAAATGGGCCCCATCTCGCCTGGAGGGGAGAACCTCCTGGATTTTCTCGAGATAGGGTAGTTGCTCTCGACTTACGACGGGGACCTCAACGTCCCGCTCTGGGGGCCTCAGAAAAGGCCACTCCCCATGCGAATTGCTCGGGGCCTCTCAGGATTCCTCTCCCGTCGATGCCGGGGCCTAAGACCTTGTGTGGAGTCAGTGCCGGAACCTGAGGTTTCCTCTGCAGTGCTGACATGGATCTTGGGGTACTTCTGGAGTCTCCCCAGGGGAGTCAGTCCTCGTCTCGAGTGGGGGCATGCACCTGCGCTTTCCTCCCTAGCTGTAGCAGCAGTGTCATGCTCCAGTCGCGTGGATCAAGGGATCAGTGGCTTTCCCTCGAGGCTTTCCCACGAGGCTTTCCAACAAGGCTTTCCCACGAGGCTTTCCCACAGGGCTGTCCCACGTGCCACCGTGGTGTTAGTCGATCCTAGGCTTGAAACTCGAGGCAGTGTAGGGAAAACAGGTCTCCCTGGAATGGACTGAGACATCTGGGGGACTCTGGGATTGGTGGCACGACCATGGAGTTCCTCTCGCCTTTCCTCTGGAGAGCGCGACCTCTTGAGATGCGTCGGGAACGCCGGGAAATCTTTCTCGACCACGCAAGGAAAGGATCCCTCCTCTCGAGCTAGGAGGCGGAAACGGGGCTCCTCTGGATGTGAGCGGGACTCTCGTGCTTCCTCTCAAGTGGAGACGGGTATGTCGGGGAACTTCTTGAGTTGCAGCAAGGGTGTGAATGACCCTTTGGAAGTTCCAGAGGTTAGGTGTGATTAGCCTCGAGACGCCTCAGCGGAAATGGGCCTCATCTCGCCTGGAGGGGAAAACCTCCTGGATTTTCTCGAGTTGCGGAAGGTGCTCTCGACTTATGACGGGGACCTCAGGGACCCGCTCTGGTGGCCTCAGGAAAGGCCTGTCCGCATGCGAGTTGCTCGGGGGCCTCTCGGGATTCCTCTCCCGTCGATGCTGGGGCCTAAGACCTTGTGTGGAGTCGGTGCCGGAACCAGAGGATTCCTCTCCAGTGCTGACATGGATCTTGGGGTACTTCTGGAGTCTCCCCAGTGGAGTCAGTCCTCGTCTCGAGTGGGGGCATGCACGTGCGCTTTCCTCCCGAGCTGTAGCAGCAGTGTCGCGCTTCCCTTCGCGTGGATCAAGGGATCTGTGTCTTTCCCTCAAGGCTTTCCCACGAGGCTTTCCCACAGGGCTGTCCCACGTGCCACCGTGGTGTGAGTCGATCCTCGACTTGAAAGTCGAAGCAAGCAGGGAAAACAGGTTTCCCTGGAATGGACTGAGACATCTCGGGGACTCTGGGAATGGTGGCACGACCCTGGAGTTCCTCTCGCCTTTCTTGTGGATAGCGCCTCCTCTGAGATCCGACGGGAACGCCGGGAATTCTTTTCCGACCACACAGGGAAAGGATCCCACCTCTCGAACTAGGAGGGGGAAACGGGGATCCTCTGGTTGTGGGCGGGACTCTCGTGCTTCCTCTCGAGTGGAGACGGGTATGTTGGGGAACTTCTTGAGGTGCAGCAAGGGTGTGAAGGACCCTTTGGAAGTTCCAGAGGTTAGGTGTGATTAGCCTCGAGACGCCTCAGCGGAAATGGGCCTCATCTCGCCTGGAGGGGAGAACCTCCTGAATTTTCTCGAGGTGCGGCAGGTTTTCTCGACTTACGAGGGGACCTCAGGGACCCGCTCTGGTGGCCTCAGGAAAGGCCAGTCCCCATGCGAGTTGCTCCGGGGCCTCTCGGGATTCCTCTCTCGTAGATGCCGGGGCCTAAGACCTTCTGTGGAGTCGGTGCCGAAACCTGATGATTCCTCTCCAGTGCTGACATGGATCTTGGGGTACTTCTGGAGTCTCCCCAGGACAGTCAGTCCTCTACTCGAGTGGGGGCATGCACGTGCACTTTCCTCCCGAGCTTTAGCAACATTGTCACGCTTACCTTCGCGTGAATCAAGGGATCTGTGGCTTTCCCTCGAGGCTTCCCAGGAGGCTTTCCCACAGGGCTGCCCCACGTGCCACTGTGGTGTGAGTCGATCCTCGGCTTGAAAGTCGAGGCAGTGCAGGGAATACAGGTTCCCTGGAATGGACTGAGACATCTGGGGGACTCTGGGAATGGTGGCAGGTACCTGGAGTTCCTCTCGCTTTTCCTCTGGAGAGCGCCTCCTCTTCAGATGTGACGGGAACGCCGCGAATTCTTTCCTGACCACGCAGGGAAAGGATCAAACCTCTCGAGCTAGGAGGCGGAAACGTGGCTTCTCTTGATGTGGGCGGGACTTTCCTGCTTCCTCTCGTGTGGAGACGGGTATGTCGGGGAACTTCTTGAGTTGCAGCAAGGGTGTGAAGGACCCTTTGGAAGTTCCAGAGGTTAGGGTGTGATTTTCCTGGAGACGCCTCAGCGGAAATGGGCCTCATCTCGCCTGGAGGGGAGAACCTCCTGGATTTTCTCGAATTGCGGCAGGTGCTCTCGACTTACGACTGGGACCTCAGGGACCCGCTCTTGTGGCCTCAGGAAAGGCCACGTCCCCATGTGAGTTGCTCGGGCCTCTCGGGATTCCTCTCCCCTCGATGCCGGGGCCTAAGACCTTGTGTGGAGTCAGTGCCGGAACGTGAGGATTCCTCTGCCAGTGCCGACATGGATCTTCGGGTCTTCTGAAGTCTCCCCAGAGGCGTATAGTCCTCGTCTCGAGTGGGGGCATGCACGTGCCGCTTTCCTCCCGACCTGTAGCAGCAGTGTCACGGTTCCCTTCGCTGGATCAAGGGATCAGGGGCTTTCCCTCGAGGCTTTCCCATGAGGCTTTCCCAACGAGGCTTTCCCACAGGGCTTTTCCACGTGCCCTTGTGGTGTGAGTCGATCCTCAGCTTGAAAGTGGAGGCAGTGCAGGGAAAACAGGTTTCCCTGGAATGGACTGAGACATCTGGGGGACTCTGGGAATGGGGCCTGATACTGGAGTTCCTCTCGCCTTTACTGTGGAGAGCCGCCTCTTTGAGATGAGACGGGAACGCTAGGAATTCTTTCAGGACCACGCAGGGAAAGGATCCCTCCTCTCGAGCTAGCAGGCGGAAACGGGGCCACTCTGGATACGGGCGCGGACGCTCGGGTTCCTCTTGAGTGGAGACGGATATGTCGGGGAACTTCTTGAGTTGCAGCAAGGGTGTGAGGACCCTTTTCGAA
>NW_017195005.1:0-9097 GCF_001704415.2 Capra hircus
GGCCGCCTATTCTTCCCCGAAGGAGGCTCTTTTCCCCACATCCTGCGAAACTCCTTTCCCAGCCTCCTGGAAAAGCGCTTCTTGCAGTTCCTTTCAGAAAATCCTATGGACGGGAAGCCTGGTAGGCTGCAGTCCGTGGGGTCGCTGAGGGTCGGACACGACTGAGCGACTGCACTTTCATTTTCACTTTCATGCATTGGAGAAGGCAATGGCAACCCACTTACTGTTCTTGCCTGGAGAATCCCAGGGACGGGGGAGCCTAGTGGGCTACCATCTATGGCGTCGCACAGAGTTGAACACGACTGAAGCAACTTAACAGCAGCAGCAGCAGCAGCAGTTCCTTTCTTAGGGGCAGTTATCCCTGAGATTGGACCTGGAAAGGCAGAGCCACCTCCACACACACGTCTTTTTTTGTCCCCTTTCCCTGGAGGAGAGCTCTAGTGAGCCTAGGTCTGTCAGGAAAAATTCTTGGCTTTGATGGGATCACACCCGGTGTGTGAACCTGCATACCCGACCTAGGGGCCACAGGGCACCTGTTTTGCTCGAGTGGGTCCTGGAGGGGTGCAGCATAGCAAGAGCTTAAAAATCCATCCAATTTGTCTTTTTTTTTTTACCTCAGAGAGAACGAGTTTGCTCCACCTCCACCCTTTGGCGGGTGTGAGGGAAGAGGGCACCACCCTCTCCCAAAGGGACATAGGGCCTACCAGGAGAGAAAGGCCCCTTGAGGAGCTGAGCCCAGGTAGGCAGCCAGTGATGTCAAGCACACTCCCGCTGCTTGCTTCTTCATGGGCACTCCCACGATCTGCTAGGAATGTCTTTGCAAGGATCTCAAAGGGAAGGGAAGATACATGGCCCTGTCTCTGGAACTTCAGTCCTCTGAGCAGATCTGGAGGTCTTGAGTTGTATAAGCAAACCTGTTCCTTCCAAATAGAGGCTTGCAAACACACCCCCGGTGGTTGCCTCTTCTTCCCCGAAGAAGTCTTTCTTTCCCCACATGCTGCGAACTCCCTGTCCCAACCTCCAAGAATAGCGCTTCTTGCCATTCCTTTCTTAGAGGCAGTTATCTCTGAGCCTGGGGCCGTAGGGAGTAGCCCCACACTCACAGGGAAAGGCAAAGACTCCTCCATACATCTCCTCTATCCCCTTTGCTCCGGAGGAGAGCTCTAGTGAGCCTAGGTCTTTCAGGAAAATTCTTGGCTTGGGACAGGATCTCACCCTGTTTTGTGAACCTGCATACCCAACCAGGGCCACAGAGCACCTGTTTCAGTAAAGTGGGCCCTGAAAGGGTGCAGCCTAGCAAGAGCTTGAAAATCCATTCAATTGCTGTTTTTGTACCTCTGACAGAGCGAGCTTGGCTCCACCTTTTGGCAGTGAGGAGAAAAGAGGCATGACACCCTCCCCAAGGGGACATGGGGCCTACTTCGAGAGGAAGCTGCAACTCGAGAAAATCCAGGAGGTTCTCCCCTCCAGGCGAGATGAGGCCCATTTCCGCTGAGGCGTCTCGAGGCTAATCACAACTAACCTCTGGAACTTCGAAAGGGTCCTTCACACCCTTGCTGCAAGTCAAGAAGTTTTCGCCGACATACCCATCTCCACTCGAGAGGAAGGACGAGGGTCCCACCCACATCCAGCGGAGCCCGTTTCCGCCTCGTAGCTCGAGAAGAGGGATCGTTTCCCTTCGTCGTCGGGAAAGAATTCCCGGGCTTCCCGTCGCATCTCAAGAGGAGGCACTCTCCACAGGAAAGGCGAGAGGAACTCCAGGGCCTTGCCAGCATTCCAAGAGTCCTCCAGATATCTCCGTCCATTCCAGAAGAACCTGCTTTCCCTTCACTGCCTCGACGTTCCACGCCGAGGATAGACTCACACCACCGTGACATGTGGAACAGCCCTGTTCGAAAGCCTCGTGGGAAAGCCTCGATGCAAAGCGACTGATCCCTTGAACCACATGTCGGCAAGCGTGACACTGCTGCTACAGCTTGTGAGGAAATCGCAGGTGCATGCCCCCACACGAGATGAGGACTGACTCCCCTGGTGAGACTCCAGAAGTATGGTAAGATTCATGTCAGCACTGGAGAGGCATCCTCAGGGTCTGGCCCCGACTCCACACAAGGTCTTAGGCACCGGCATCGATGGGAGAGGAATCCCTATAGGCCCCATGGTAACTCGCATGGGGACTGGCCTTTCCTGAGGCCACCAGAGCGAGTCCCTGAGGTCCCCGTCGTAACTCGAGAGCACCTACCACAACTCGGTAAAATCCAGGAGGTTCTCCCCTCCAGGCGAGATGAGGCTCATTTCCGCTGAGGTGTCTCGAGGCTAATCACACCTAACCTGTGGAACTTCCAAAGGGTCCTTCACACCCTTGCTGCAACTCAAGAAGTTCCCCGACAAACCCGTCTTCACTCGAGAGGAAGCACGGGGGTCCCGCCCACATCCAGAGGAGCCCCATTTCCGCCTCGTAGTTCGAAATGAGGGATCCTTTCCCTGCTTCATCGGGAAAGGATTCCCGCCGTTCCCGCCGCATCTCAAGAGGAGGCGCTCTCAACAGGAAAGGCGAGAGGAACTCCAGGGTCGTGCCAACATTCCAAGAGTCCCCCAGATGTCTCAGTCCATTACAGGGAAACCTGTTTTCCCTGCACTGGCCTCGACATTCACGCGGAGGATTGACTCACACTACGGTGGCACGTGGGACACCCCTGTTGGAAAGCCTCGTGGGAAAGCCTCGAGGGAAAGCCACAGATCCTTTGATCCATGCGAATGGAAGCGTTACACTTCTGCTACCTCTCGGAAGGAAAGCGCACGTGCATGACCCCACTCGAGCCGACGACTGACTCCCCAGGGCAGACTCCAGAAGTACCCCAAGATGCATGTCAGCTCTGCAGAGGAATCCTCAGGTTCTGAACACAACTCCACAAAAGGTCTTAGGCCCTGGCATCGACGGGAGAGGAATCCTGAGAGGACCCCTAGCAAGTCGCATGGCGACTGGCCTTTCTTGAGGCAACCAGAGCGGGTCCCTGAGGTCCCTGTCGTAACTCAATAGCACCTGCCACAACTTGAGAAAATCCAGGAGGTTCTCCCCTTCAGGCGAGATGAGGCCCATTTCCGCTGAGGCGTCTTGAGGCTAAACACACCTAACCTCTGGAACTTCCAAAGGGTCCTTCCCAAACTTGCTGCAACTCAAGAAGTTCCCCGACATACCCGTCTCCACTCGAGAGGAAGCACGAGAGTCCCGCCCACATCCAAAGGAGCCTGGCTTCCACCTCGTAGCTCTAGATGACGGATTCTTTTCCAGCTTCGTCTGGAAAGAATTCCCGGCTTTCCCGTCGCAACTCAAGAGGAGGCGCTCTCAACAGGAAAAGCGAGAGAAACCCCAGTGTCGTGCCACAATTCCAAGGGACCCCCCAGATGTCAGTCCATTCCAGAGGAACTTGCTTTCCCTGCACTGCCTCTACTTTCACGCCGAGGATCCACTCACTACACCATGGAACTTGGGTCAGCCCTGTGGGAAAGCCTCGTCGGAAAGCCTCGAGGGAAAGACACAGATCCCTTGATCCACGCGACGGGAAGTGTGACACTGCTGCTACAGTTCCTGAGGAGAGCTCACGTGCATGCCCCCACATGAGATGAGGCACAGACTCCCCAGGGGAAACTCCAGAAGTAAGCCAAGATCCATGTCAGCACTGAAGAGGAATCCTCAGGTTCCAGCCCCGACTCCACAAAAGGTCTTAGGCCCCGACATCGACCGGAGAGGAATCCCGAAAGGCGCCCTTGCAACTCCCATGGGCACTGGTCTTTCCTGAGGCCACCAGAGCGGGTCCCTGAGGTCCCTGTCGTAACTCGAGAGACCCTGCCCAACTCTAGAAAATCCAGGAGGTTCTCCCCTCCAGGCGAGATAAGGCCCATTTCCTCTGAGGCGTCTGGAGGCTCATCACACCTAAATTCTGGAAATTCAAAAGGGTCCTTGCTGCAACTCAAGAAGTTTCCCCGACATACCCGTCTCCACTCGAGAGGAAGCACGAGGGTCCCGCCCACATCCAGAGGAGACGTCGTTTTTGGTATCGGAAGCTCGAGATGAGGGATCCTTTCCCTGCTTGGTCAGGAAATAATACACGCCATTCCGCTCGCATTTCAAGGGGAAGCGCTCTCCACAGGAAAGGCGAGAGGAACTCCAGGGTCGAGCCACCATTCACAGAGTCACCCCAGATGTCTCAGTCCATTCCAGAGGAAACTGTTTTTCCTGCACTGCCTCGAATTTCACGGCGAGGATCGACTCAAACCACGGTGGCACGTGGGATAGCCCTGTGGGAAAGCCTCGTGGGAAATCCTCTTGGGAAAGCCTCGAGGGAAAGCCCCAGATCCATTGATCCACGCGAAGGGAAGCATGACACTGCTGCTACATCTCGGGAGGAAAGCGCACGTGCATGCCCCCACTCGAGACAAGGACTGACTCCCCTGGGAGACTCCAGAAGTATACCAAGATCCATGTCAGCACTGGAGAGGAATCCTCAGGTTCTGGCACCATCTCCACACAAGGTCTTAGGCCCCGGCATCGACGGGAGAGGAATCCGGAGAGGCCCCCCGAGCAATTCGCATGGGGACTGGTCTTTCCTGAGGCCACCAGAGCAGGTCCCTGATGTCCTGGTCGTAAGTTGTGAGCACCTGCCTCAACTGGAGAAAATCCAGGTGGTTCTTCCCTCCAGGCGAGATGAGGCCCATTTCTGCTGAGCCATATCCAGGCTAATCACACCTAACCTGTGGAACTTCCAAAGGGTCCTTCACATCCTTGCTGCAACTCAAGAAGCTCCCGACATATCCGTCTCCAGTGGAGAGGAAGCACGAGAGTCCCGCTCACATCTAGAGGAGCCCCGTTTCCGCCTCCTAGATCGAGAGGAGGGATCCTTTCCTGCGTGGTCGGGAAAAAGAATTCCCGGCATTCCCGTCGCATCTCAAGAGGAGGCGCTCTCCACAGGAAAGGCGAGAGGAAATTCCAGGTTCGTGCCACCATTCCCAGAGTCACGCCAGATGTCTCTGTCCATTCCAGGGAAACCTGTTTTTCCCTTCAATGCCCTCGACTTTCAAGCCGAGGATCGACTCAACACCACGGTGGCACGTGGGACAGCACTGTGGAAAGGCCCGTGGGAAAAGTCTCGTGGGAAAGGCTCGTGGGAAAGCCTCTAGGGAAAGCACTGATCCCTTGATCCACGCGAAGGGAAGCGTATCACTGCTGCTAGAGCTCGGGAGGAAAGCGCACGTGCCTGCCCCTCACTCGAGTCGATGTCTGACTCCCCTGGGGAGACTCCAGAAGTACCCCAAGATCCATGTCAGCACTGGGAGAGGAATCCTCAGGTTCCGGCACCGACTCCACACAAGGTCTTAGACCCCGGCATCGATGGGACATGTATCCCAAGAGGGCCCCGAGCAACTCGCATGGGGAATGGCCTTCCCTGAGGCCATCAGTGTGGGTCCCTGAGGTCCCCGTCGTAAGTCGAGAGCACTGGCCTCAACTCGAGAAAATCCAGGAGGTTCTCCCTCCAGGCGAGATGAGGCCCATTTCCGCTGAGGCGTCTTGAGGCTAATCAAATCTAACATCTGGAACTTCCAAAGGGTCCTTCTCGCCCTTGCTGCAACTCAAGAAGTTCCCCGACATACTCGTCTCCACTCCACAGGAAGCACGAAAACCCCGCCCACATCCAGAGGAGCCCAGTTTCCGCCTGCTAGCTCGAGAGGAGGGATAATTCTCCCTGCGTGGTCGGGAAAGAATTCCCGGATTTCCCGTCGCATCTCAAGAGGAAGCGCTCTCCACAGGAAAGGCGAGAGGAACTCCAGGGTCGTGCGACCATTCCCAGAGTCCCCAGATGTCTCAGTCCATTCCAGTGAAACCTGTTTTCCCTGCACTGCCTCGACTTTCAAGCCGAGCATCGACTCACACCACGGTGGTACGTGGGACAGCATTGTGGGAAAACTTCCTGGGAAAGCCTCCTGGGAAAGCCTCAAGGGAAAGCCACAGATCCCTTGATCCACGAGAAGGGAAGCGTGACACTGCTGTTACAGCTTGGGAGGAAAGCGCACGTGCATGCCCCCACTCGAGACGAGGCTGACTCACCTTGGGAGACTCCAGAAGTACCCCAAGATCCATGTCAGCACTGGAGAGGAATCCTCAGGTTCAAGCACCGACTCCACACAAGGTCTTAGGCCCCGGCATCGAAGCGAGAGGAATCCCGAGTGGCTCCCGAGCAACTCGCATGGGGACTGGCCTTTCCTGAGGCCACCAGAGCGGGTCCCTGAGGGGCCGTCCTAAGTCGAGAGCCCCTGCCCCAACCTGTGATACTCCAGGAGGTTCTCCGCACCAGGCGAGATGAGCCCATTTCCGCTGAGGCGTCTCGAGGCTAATCACACCTAATCTCTGGAACTTCCAAAGTGTCCTCACACCCTTGCTGCAACTCAAGAAGTTCCCCGACATACCCGTCTCCACTCGAGAGGAAGCACGAGAGTCCCGCCCACATCCAGTGGAGCCCAGTTTCCGCCTCCTAGCTCGAGACGGGGTATCCTTTCCCTGCGTGGTCAGGAAAGAATTCCCGGCGTTCCCGTCGCATCTCAAGAGGAGGCGGTCTCCACAGGAAAGGCGAGAGGAACTCCAGGGTCGTGCCACCATTCCCAGAGTCCCCCAGATGTCTCAGGCCATTCCAGGGTATCCTGTTTTCCTTAAACAGCCTCGACATTCAAGCCGAGGATCGACTCACACCACGGTGGCACGTGGGACAGCCCTGTGGAAAGCCTCCTGGGATAGCCTAGTGGGAAAGCCTCGAGGGAAAGCCACAGATCCCTTGATCCACGCAAAGGGAAGCATGACACTGCTGCAATAGCTTGGGAGGAATGTGAACGTGCATGCCCCCACTCGACACAAGGACTGACTCCCCTGGGGAGACTCCAGAAGTACCCAAGATCCATGTCAGCACAGGAGAGGAATCCTCAGGTTCCGGCACCGACTCCACACAAGGTCTTAGGCACTGTCATCGATGGGACAGAAGTCCCAAGAGACCACCAAGCAACTCACATTGGGACTGGCCTTTCCTGAGGCCACCAGAGCGGGTCCCTGAGGTCCCCGTCCAAAGTCGAGAGCACCTTCTGCAACTCGAGAAAATCCAGGACATTCTCCCTTCCAGGTGACATGAGGCCCATTTCCACTGAGGAGTCTCGAGGCTAATCACACCTAACCTCTGGAACTTTCAAAGGGTCCTTCACACCCTTGCTGCAACTCAAGAAGTTCCCCGACATACCCGTCTCCACTCGAGAGGAAGCACGAGAGTCCCGCCCACTTCCAGAGGAGCCCCGTTTCCGCATCCTAGCTCGAGAGGAGGGATCGTTTAACTGCGTGGTCTTGAAAGAATTCCCGGCGATCCCGTCCCATCTCAAAAGGAGGCGCTCTCCACAGGAAAGGCTAGAGGAACTCAAGGTCGTGCCACAATCCCAAGAGTCCCCCCGATGCCTCAGTCCATTCCAGGGAAACCTGTTTTCCCTGCAGTGCCTCGACTTTCAATCCGAGGATCGACTCACACCACGGAGGCACGTGGGACAGCCCGTGGGAAAGCCTAGAGGGAAAGCCAGAGATCCCTTGATCCACGCGAAGGGAAGCATGACACTGCTGCTACAGCTCGGGAGGAAAGCCACGTGTGTGCCCCCACTCGAGAAGAGGACTGACTCCCCTGGGGACACTGCAGAAATACCCCAAGATCCATGTCAGCACTGGAGAGGAATCCTCAGGTTCCGGCACTGACTCCACACAAGGTCTTAGGCCCCGGCATCGACGGGAGAGAAATCCTGAGAGGCCCTTGAGCAACTCGCATGGGACCTGGCCTTTCCTGAGGCCACCAGAGCGGGTCCCTGATGTCCCCGTCGTGAGTCGAGAGAACCAGCCGCAGCTCGAGAAAATCCAGGAGGTTCTCCCCCTCCAGGCGAGATGAGGCCCATTTCCGCTGAGGCGTCTCGAGTCTAATCACACCTAACCTCTGGAACTTCCAAAGGGTAATTCACACCTTTGCTGCAACTCAAGAAGTTCCCGACATACCCGTCTCCACTCGAGAGGAAGCACGAGAGTCCCGCCCACAACGCGAGGAGCCGCGTTTTCTGCCTCCTAGCTCGAGGGAGGGATCCTTTCCCTGCATGTTCGGGAAAGAATTCCCGGCGTTCCCGTCGCATCTCAACAGGAGGCCCTCTCCACAGGAAAGGCGAGAGGAACTCCAGGGTCGTGCCACCATTCCCAGAGTCCCCCAGATGTCTCAGTCCATTCCAAGGAAAACTGTTTTCCCTGCACTGCCTCGACTTTCAAGCCGAGGATCCACTCACACCACGGTGGCACGTGGGACAGCCCAGTGGGACAGCCTCGTGAAAAGCCTCGTGGGGAAGCCTCGAGGCAAAGCCACAGATCCCTTGATCCACGCGAAGGGAAGCGTGACATTGCTGCTACAGCTCGGGAGGAAAGTGCACGTGCATGCCCCCACAATAGACGAGGCCTGACTCCCCTGGGTGTCTCCATAATTACCCCAAGATCCATGTCGGCACTGAGAGGAATCCACAGGTTCCAGCAACGACTCCACACAGGGCCTTAGGCCCCGCATCGACGGGAGAGGAATCCCGAGAGGCCCCCAAGCAAACTCGCATGGGGACTGGCCTTTCCTGAGACTACCAGAGCGAGTCCCTGAAGTCCCCCGTCGTAAGTCGAGAGCACCTGCCGCAACTCGAGAAAATCCAGTAGGTTCTCCCCTCCAGGCGAGATGAGGCCCATTTCCGCTGAGGCGTCTCGAGGCTAATCACACCTACCTCTGGAACTTCAAAAGGGTCCTTCACACCCTTGCTGCAACTCAAGAAGTTCCCCGACATACCCGTCTCCACTCGAGAGGAAGCACGAGATTCCCGCCACAACCAGAGGGACCGCGTCCGCCTCCTAGCTCGAGAGGAGGAATCCTTTCCCTGCCTGGTCGGGAAAGAATTCCCCGGCGTTCCCGTCGCATCTCAAGAGGAGGCTCTCTCACAGGAAAGGGAGAGGAACTTCAGGTCGTGCAACCATTCCTGAGTCCCCCAGATGTCTCAGTCCATTCCAGGG
>NW_017195006.1:0-9096 GCF_001704415.2 Capra hircus
TCTTGGGTACTTCTGGAGTCTCCCCAGGGGAGTCAGTCCAGAGTGGGGAGGACATGCACGTGCGCTTTCCTCCCGAGCTGCAGCAGCAGTGTCACGCTTCCCTTCGCGTGGATCAAGGGATCTGTGGCTTTCCCTCGAGGCTTTCCCACGAGGCTTTCCCATGAGGCTTTCCCACGAGACTTTCCCAGGAGGCTTTCCCACCAGGCTTTCCCACAGGGCTGTCCCACGTGCCACCGAGGTGTGAGTCGATCCTTGGCTTGAAAGTCGAGGCAGTGCAGGGAAAACAGGTTTCCCTGGAATGGACTGAGACGTCTGGAAGACTCTGGGAATGGTGGCACGACCCTGGAGTTCCTCTCTCCTTTCCTGTGGAGAGCGCCTCCAATTGAGATGCGACGGGAACGCCGGGAATTCTTTCCCGACCACGCAGGGAAAGATCCCTCCTCTCGAGCTATGAGGCGGAAACGGGGCTCCTCTGGATGTGGGCGGGACTCTCGTGCTTCCTCTCGAGTGGAGACGGGTACGTCGGGGAACTTCTTGAGTTGCAGCAATGGTGTGAAGGACCCTTTGGAAGTTCCAGAGGTTAGGTGTAATTAGCCTGGGGACGCCTCAGAGGAAATGGGCCTCATCTCCCCTGGAGGGGAGAACCTCCTGCATTTTCTCGAGTTGGTGCAGGTGCTCTCGACTTAAGACGGGGACCTCAGGAACCCGCTCTGGTGGCCTCAGGTAAGGCCAGTCCCCATGCGAGTTGCTCGGGGCCTCTCGGGATTTCTCTCCCGTCGATGCCGGGGTCTAAGACCTTGTGTGGAGTCGGTGCCCGAAACCTGAGGATTCCTCTCCAGTGCTGACATAGATCTTGGGGTTCTTCTGGAGTCTCCCCAGGGGAGTCAGTCCTCATCTCGAGTGGAGGCATGCACGTGCGCTTTCCTCCCAAGCTGTAGCAGCAGTGTCACGCTTCTCTTCACATGGATCAAGGGATCTGTGGCTTTCCCTCGAGGATTTCCCTAAGGGCTGTGCCAAGTGCCACCGTGGTGTGAGTGGATCCTCGTCCTGAAAGTCGAGGCAGTGTAGGGAAACAGGTTTCCCTGGAATGGACTGAGACATCTGGGGGACTCTGGGAATGGGTGCACGAATCTGGAGTTCCTCTCGCCTTTCCTGTGGATAGCGCCTCCTCTTGAGATGAGTCGGGAACTCCGGAAATACTTGACCGACCACTCAGTGAAAGGATCCCTCCTCTCGAGCTAGGAGGCAGTAACGGGGCTACTCTGGATGTGGGCGGGACTCTCCTGCTTCCTCTCGAGTGGAGAGGTGTATTTCGGGGAACTTCTTGAGTTGCAGCTAGCGTTTTGAAGGCCCGTTTGTTAGTTCCAGACGCTTGTTGATAAGCCTCGAGACGCCTCATCGGATATGGGCCACATCTCGCCTGGAGGGGAGAACCTCCTGGATTTTCTCGAGTTGCAGCAGGAGCTCTCGACTTACGACTTGGACCTCAGAGACCCGCTCTGTTGGCCTCATGAAAGGCCAGTCCCCATGCAAGTTGCTCGGGGCACTCTCCACAGGAAACGAGAGAGGAACTCCAGTGTCGTGCCACCATTCCCAGAGTCCCACAGATGTCTCAGTCCATTCCAGGGAAACCTGTTTTCCTTGCACTGCCTTGACTTTCAAGCCTAGGATCGACTCACACCACGGTGCACGTGGGACAGCCCACTGGGAAAGCCTCGTGGGAAAGCCTCGTGGGAAAGCCTCGAGGGAAAGCCACAGATCCTTGATCCACGCGAAGGGAAGCATGACACTGCTAGGGACCCACTCCCTGGGGAGTCACTCTGGTGGCCTCAGGAAAGGCCAGTCCCCATGCGAGTTGCTCGGGGGCCTCTCGGGATTCCTCTCTCGTCGATGCCGGGGCCTAAGATCTTGTGTGGAGTCGGTGCCGGAACCTGAGGATTTCTGTCCAGTGCTGACATGGATCCTGGGGTACTTCTGGAGTCTCCCCAGGGGAGTCAGTCCTCGTCCCGAGTGGGGGCATGCACGTGCGCTTTCCTCCAGAGCTGTAGCAGCAGAGTCTCGCTTCCCTTCGCGTGGATCAAGGGATCTATGGCTTTCCCTCGAGACTTTACCACGAGGCTTTCCCACGGGGCTTTCCCATAGGGCTGTCCCACGTGCCACCATGGTGTGAGTCGATGCTCGGCTTGAAAGTCGAGGCAGTGCAGGGAAAACACATTTCCCTGGAATGGACTGAGACATCTGTGGGACTCAGGTAATGGTGTCAGCCGACCCTGGATTCCCCTCGTCTTTCCTGTCGAAAGCCGCCTCCTCTTGAGATGCGACAGGAATGCCGGGAATTCTTTCCCGAACACGCAGGGAAAGGATCCCTCCTCTCGAGCTAGGAGGCGGACACGGGCTCCTCTGGATGTGGGCGGGACTCTCGAGCTTCTCTCGAGTGGAGACGGGTATGTCGGGGAACTTTTTTGTTGCAGTAAGGGTGTGAAGGACCCTTTGTAAGTTCCAGAGGTTAGGTGTGAATGGCCTCGAAACGCCTCAGTGGAAATGGGCCTCATCTCGCCTGGAAAGGAGAACCTCTAGGATTTTCTCGAGTTGCGATAGGTGCTCTCGACTTACGACGGGGACCTCAGGTACCTGCTCTGGTGGCCTTTGGAAAGTCCAATCCCTATGCGAGTTGCTCGGGGCCTCTCGGGATTCCTCTCCCGTCGATGCCGGGGCCTACGATCTCGTGTGAGTGGGTGCCGGAACCTGAGGATTCTTCTCCAGTGCTGACATGGATCTTGGGGTACTTCTGGAGTCTCCCAGTGGAGTCAGTCCTCGTCTCGAGTGGGTCGATGCACGTGCGCTTTCCTCCCGAGCTGTAGTAGCAGTGTCAAGCTTCCCTTCGCGTGGATCAAGGGATCTGTGGCTTTCCCTCGAGGCTTCCCACAAGGTTTCCCACGAGGCTTCCCCACAGGGCTGTCCCAGTGCCACCGTGGTGTGAGTTGATCCTCGGCTTGAAAGTCGAAGCAGTGTAGGGAAAACAGGTTTCCCTGGATTAAACTGAGAAATCTGCGGGACTCTGGAATGGGGCCTGATACTGAGTTCTCTCGCCTTCCTGTGGAGAGCGCCTCCTCTTGAGATGCGACGGGAACACTAGGAATTCTTTCCCGAACACGGAGGGAAAAGATCCTCCTCTCGAGCTAGGAGGCGGAAACGGCGGCTCTTCTGGATGTGGGCGGGATTCTCGTGCTCCTGTCGAGTGAGAAGGGTATCTCCGGGAACTTCTTGAGTTGCAGCAAGGGTGTGAAGGACCCTTTGGAAGTTCCAGAGGTAAGGTGTGATTAGCCTCGAGATACTCAGCGGAAATGGGACTCAGCTCGACTGGAGGGGAGAACCTCCTGGATTTTATCGAGTTGCGCAGGTGCTCTCGACTTACGACGGGGACCTCAGGGACCCGCTCTGTTGGCCTCAGGAAAAGGCCAGTCCCCATGCGAGTTGCTCTGCGGCCTCGCGGGATTCCTCTCCCGTCGATACCGGGGGCCTAAGACCTTGTGTGGAGTTGGTGCCGGAACCTGAGGATTCCTCTCCAGGGCTGACATGGATCTTGGGGTACTTCTCGACTCTCCCCTGGGGTGTCAGTCCTCGTCTCGAGTGGGGCCATGCACGTGCGCTTTCCTCCCGAGCTGTAGTAGCAGTGTCACGCTTCCCTTGCGTGGATCAAGGGATCTGTGGCTTTCCCTCGAGGCTTTCCCACGAGGCTTTCCCGACAGGGCTGCCCCACGTGCCACTGTGGTGTGAGTGGATCCTCGGCTTGAAAGTCAAGGCAGTGCAGGGAATACAGGTTTCCCTGGAATGGAATGAGACATCTGGGGTACTCAGGGAATGGTGGCACGACCCTGGAGTTCCTGTCGCCTTTCCTGTGGAGAGCGCCTCCCCTTGAGATGCGACCTGAACGTCGGGAATTCTTTCCCGAGCACCCAGGGAAAGGATCCCTCCTCTCGAGCTAGGAGGCCGAAACGGGGCTCCTCTGGATGTGGGCGGGACTCTCGTCCTTCCTCTCGAGTTGAGACGGGTATGTCGGGGAACTTCTTGAGTTGCAGCAAGGGTGTGAAGGACCCTTTGGAAGTTCCAGAGGTTAGGTGTGATTAGGCCTCGAGACGCCTCAGCGGAAATGGGCCTCATCTCGCCTGGAGGGGGAGAACCTCCTGGATTTTCTCGAGTTGCGGCAGGTGCTCCCGACTTATGACTGGGACCACAGGGATCCGCTCTGGTGGCCTCAGGAAAGGCCAGTCCCCAGGCGAGTTGTTCGGGGGCCTCTTGGGAGTCCTCTCCCGTCGATGCTGGAGCCTAAGATCTTGTGTGGAGTCAGTGAAGGAACCTGAGGATTCCTCTCCAGTGCCGACATGGATCTTGGGGTAATTTTTGGAGTCTCAACCAGGGCAGTCAGTTCTCGTCTCGAGTGGGGTCCTGCACGTGCGCTTTCCTCCCGAGCTGTAGCAGCAGTGTCGCGCTTCCCTTAGCGTGGATCAAGGGATCTGTGTCTTTCCCTCGAGGCTTTCCCACGAGGCTTTCCCACAGGGCTGTCCCACGTTCCACCGTGGTGTGAGTCGATCCTCGGCTTGAAAGTCGAGGCAGTTCAGGCGAAACAGTTTTCCCTGGAATGGACTGAGACATTCAGGGACTCTGGGAATGGTGGCACGACCCTGGAGTTCGCTCTCGCCTTTCCTGCTGAGAGCGCCTCCTCTTGAGATGCAACGGGAACGCCGGAAATTCTTTCCCGACCACGCAGGGAAAGGATCCCTCCTCTCGAGCTAGGAGGCGGAAACGGGGCTCCTCTGGTTGTGGGCGGGACTCTCGTGCTTCCTCTCGAGTGGAGACGGATAGCTCGAGAACTTCTTGAGTTGCAGCAAGGGTGTGAAGGACCCTTTAGAAGTTCCAGATGTTAGATGTGATTAGCCTCGAGATGCCTCAGCGGAAATGGGCCTCATCTCGCCTGCAGGGGAGAACTTTCTGGATGTTCTCGAGTTGCGGCAGGTGCTCTCGACCTACGACGGGGCCTCAGGGACCCGCTCTGGTGGCCTCAGGAAAGGCCAGTCCCTTCGAGTTGCTCAGGGGCCTCTCGGATTCCTCTCCCATCGATGCCGGTGGCCTAAGACCTTGTGTGGAGCGGTGGCGAACCTGAGGATTCCTCTCCAGTGCTGACATGGATCTTGGGTACTTCTGGCGTCTCACCAGGGAGTCAGTCCTCATCTCGAGTGGCGGCATGCACGTGCCTTTCCTTCCGAGCTGTAGCAGCACTGTCACGCTTCCCTTCAGGTGGATCAAGGGATCTGTGGCTTTCCCTCGATTTTTCCCACGAGGCTTTCCCACGAGGCTTTCCCACAGGGCTGTCCCACGTGCCACCGTGGTGTGAGTCGATCCTCGGCTTGAAAGTCGAGGCAGTGCAGGGAAAACTGAGACATCTCAAGGACTCTGGGAATGGTGGCACGACCCTGGAGTTCCTCTCGCCTTTCCTGTGGAGAGCGCCTCCTCTTGAGTTGCGACGGGAACGCCGGGAATTCTTTCCGACCACGCAGGGAAAGGATCCCTCCTCTCGAGCTAGGAGGCGGAAACGGGGCTCCTCTGGATGTGGGCGGGACTCTCGTGCTTCCTCTCGAGTGGAGTCGGGAATGTTGCGGAACTTCTTGAGTTCCAGCAAGGGTGTGAAGGACCCTTTGGAAGTTCCAGAGTTTAGGTGTGATTAGCCTCGAGACGCCTCAGCGGAAATGGGCCTCATCTCGCCTGGAGGGGAGAACCTCCTGGATTTTCTCGAGTTAAGGCAGGTGCTCTCGACTTACGACGGGGACCTCAGGGACCCGCTCTGGTGGCCTCAGGAAAGGCCAGTCCCCTTGCGAGTTGCTCGGGGGCCTCGGGGGTCTCTCGGGATTCCTCTCCAGTCGATATCGGGGCCTAAGACCTTGTGTGGAGTCGGTGCCAGACCTGAGGTTTCCTCTCCAGTTCTGACATGGATCTTGGGGTACTTCTGGAGTCTCCCCAGCGGAGTCAGTCCTCGTCTCGAGTGGGGGCATGCACGTGCTATTTCCTCCCGAGCTGTAGCCGCAGTGTCACCCTTTCCTTCACGTGGAACAAGGGATCTGTGGCATTCCCTCGAGGCTTTCCCACGAGGCTTTCCACGAGGCTTTCCCACAGGGCTGTCCCACGTGCCACCGTGGTGTGAGTCTATCCTCGGCTTGAAAGTCAAAACAGTGCAGAGAAAACAGGTTTCCCTGGAATGGACTGAGACATCTGGGGGACTCTGGGAATGGTGGCATGACCCCGGAGTTCCTCTCGCCTTTCCTGTGGAGAGCGCCTCCCTCTTGAGTTGCGACAGGAACGCCGGGAATTCTTTCTCGAGCACGCAGGGAAAGGATCCCTCCTCTCGAGCTAGGAGGTGGAAACGGGGCTCCTCTGGATGTGGTCGGGACTCTCGTGCTTCCTCTCGAGTGGAGACGGGTATGTCAGGGAACTTCTTGAGTTGCAGCAAAGGTGTGAAGGATCCTTTGGAAGTTCCAGAGGTCAGGTGTGATTAGCCTCAGGACGCCTCAGCGGAAATGGGCCTCATCTCGCCTGGAGGGCAGAACCTCTTGGATTTTCTCGAGTTGTGTCAGGTGCACTGGACTTACGACGGGGACCTCAGGGACGCGCCCTGGTGGCATCGGTAAAGGAAATTTCCTTGCGAGTTACTCGGGGGCGTCTCGGGATTCCTCTCCCGTCGATGCCGGGGCCTAAGACCTTGTGTGGAGTCGGTGCCAGGACCTGAGGATTCCTCTCCAGTGCTGACATGGATCTTTGGGTACTTCTGGAATCTCCCCAGGGAAGTCAATCCTCGTCTCGAGTTGGGTCATGCACGTGCCCTTTCCTCCCGAGCTGTAGCAGCAATGTCACGCTTCCCTTCGCGTGGAACAAGGGATCTGGGCATTCCCTCGAGGCTTTCCCAAAAGGCTTTCCCCCTGAGGCTTTCCCACAGGGCTGTCCCACGTGCCACCGTGTTTGTGAGTCGATCCTCGGCTTGAAAGTCGAGGCAGTGCAGGGAAAACTGGTTTCCCTGGAATGGACTGAGGCATCTGGGGGACTCTGGGAATGGTGGCACGTCCCTGGAGTTCCTCTCGCCTTTCCTGTGGAGAGCGCCTCCACTTGAGATGCGATGGGAACGCCGGAATTCTTTCCCGACAACGCGGGGAAAGGATCCGTCCTCTCGAGCTAGGAGGCGGAAAAGGGGCTCCTCTGGATGTGGGCGGGACTCTCCTGCTTCCTCTCTAGTGGAGTCGGGTATGTCGTGGAACTTCTTGAGTTGCAGCATGGGTGTGAAGGACCCTTTGGAAGTTCCAGAGTTTAGGTGTGATTAGCCTCGAGACGCCTCAGGGGAAATGGGCCTCATCTCGCCTGGAGGGGAGAACTCTCCTGGATTTTCTCGAGTTGCGGCAGGTCCTCTCGACTTACGTCGGGGACCTCAGGGACCGCTCTGGTGGCCTCAGGAAAGGCCAGTCCCCATGCGAGTTGCTCGGGGCCTCTCGGGATTCCTCTCCCGTCGATGCCGGGCCTAAGACCTTGTGTGGAGTCAGTGCCGGAACCTGAGGATTCCTCTCCAGTGCTGACATGGATCTTGGGGGTACTTCTGGAGTTTCCCCCCAGGGGAGTCAGTCCTCGTCTCGAGTGGGGCATGCACGTGTGCTTTCCTCCCGAGCTTAGCAGCAGTGTCACGCTTCCCTTCGCGTGGATCAAGGGATCTGTGGCTTTCCCTCGAGCTTTCCCACGAGGCTTTCCCACAGGGCTGCCCCACGTGCCACGTGGTGTGAGTCGATCCTCGGCTTGAAAGTCGAGGCAGTGCAGGGAAAACAGGTTTCCCTGGAATGGACTGAGACATCTGGGGACTCTGGGAATGTGGCACGACCCTGGAGTTCCTCTCGCTTTCCTGTGGAGAGCGCCTCCCTTGAGATGCGACGGGAACGCCGGGAATTCTTTCCCGACCAACGCGGGAAAGGATCCGTCCTCTCGAGCTAGGAGGCGGAAACGGGGCTCCTCTGGATGTGGCGGCGACTCTCGTGCTTCCTCTCGAGTGGAGTGGTATGTCGTGGAATTCTTGAGTTGCAGCAAGGGTGTGAAGGACCCTTTGGAAGTTCCAGAGGTAAGGTGTGATTAGCCTCGAGACCTCAGCGGAAATGGGCCTCATCTCGCCTGGAGGGGAGAACCTCCTGGATTTTCTCGAGTTGCGGCAGGTGCTCTCGACTTACGACGGGACCTCAGGGACCCGCTCTGGTGGCCTCAGGAAAGGCCAGTCCCCATGCGAGTTGCTCGGGGGCCTCTCGGGATTCCTCTCCCGTCGATGCCGGGCCTAAGACCTTGTGTGGAGTCGTGCCGAACCTGAGGATTCCTCTCCAGTGCTGACATGGATCTTGGGGTACTTCTGGAGTCTCCCCAGGGGAGTCAGTCCTCGTCTCGAGTGGGGGCAATGCACGTGCGCTTTTCCTCCGAGCTGTAGCAGCAGTGTCACGCTTCCCTTCGCGTGGATCAAGGGATCTGTGGCTTTCCTCCGAGGCTTTTCCCACGAGGTTTCCACGAGGCTTTCCCACAGGGCTGTCCACGTGCCACCAGTGGTGTGAGTCGATCCTCGGCTTGAAAGTCGAGGCAGTGCAGGGAAAACAGGTTTCCCTGGAATGGACTGAGACATCTGGGGGACTCTGGGAATGGTGGCACGAACCCTGGAGTTCCTCTCGCCTTTCCTGTGGAGAGCGCCTCCTCTTGAGATGCGACGGGAACGCCGGGAATTCTTTCCCGACCACGCAGGGAAAGGATCCCTCTCTCGAGCTAGGAGGCGGAAACGGGGCTCCTCTGGATGTGGGCGGGACTCTCGTGCTTCCTCTCGAGTGGAGACGGTATGTCGGGAACTTCTTGAGTTGCAGCAAGGGTGTGAAGGACCCTTTGGAAGTTCCAGAGGTAAGTGTGATTAGCCTCGAGATACCCTCAGCGGAAATGGGCCTCATGTCGCTGGAGGGGAACCTCCTGGATTTTCTCGATTTGCGGCAGGTGCTCTCGAACTTACGACGGGGACCTCAGGGACCGCTCTGGTGGCCTCAGGAA
>NW_017195007.1:0-9096 GCF_001704415.2 Capra hircus
ACCGGGAATTCTTTCCCGACCACGCAGGGAAAAGGATCCTCCTCTCGAGCTAGGAAGCGGAAACTGGCTCCTCTGGATGTGGGCGGGACTTTCCGTGCTTCCTGTCGAGTGGAGACGAGTATGTCGGGGGAACTTCTTGAGTTGCAGCAAGGCGAGAAGGACCCATTGGATTTCCAGATTAGATTTGATTAGCCTCAAGACGCCTCAGCGGAAATGGGCCTCATCTCGCCTGAGGGGAGAACCTCCTGGATTTTTCTCGAGTTGCGGCAGGTGCTCTCGACTTACGACGGGACCTCAGGGACCCACTCTGGTGGCCTCAGGAAAGGCCAGTCCCATGCGAGTTGCTCGGTGGCTCTCAGGATTCCTCTCCCGTCGATGCCGGGGCCTAAGACCTTGTGTGGAGTCGGTTCGAACCTGAGGATTCCTCTCCAGTGCTGACATGGATCTTGGGGTACTTCTGGAGTCTCCCCAGGGGAGTCAGTCCTCGTCTCGAATGGGGGCAAGCACGTGCGTTTCCCCCCGAGCTGTAGGAGCAGTGTCACGCTTCCCTTCGCGGTGATCAAGGGATCTGGGGCTTTCCCTGAGGCTTTCCCACGAGGCTTTCACGAGGCTTTCCCACAGGGCTGTCCCACGTGCCACCGTGGTGTGAGTGATCCTCGGCTTGAAAGTCGAGGCAGTGCAGGGAAAACAGGTTTCCCTGGAATGGACTGAGACATCTGGGGGACTCTGGGAATGGCGGCACGACCCTGGAGTTCCTCTCGCCTTTCCTGTGGAGAGGGCCTCCTGTTGAGAAGCGACGGGAACACCGGGAATTCTTTCCCCGAACACGCAGGGAAAGGATCCTCCTCTCGAGCTAGGAGGCGGAAACGGGCTCCTCGCGATGTGGGCGGACTCGCGTGCTTCCTCTCGAGTGGAGACGGGTATGTAGGGGAACTTTTTTGAGTTGCAGCAAGGGTGTGAAGGACCCTTTGGAAGTTCCAGAGGTTAGGTGTGATTAGCCTCGAGACGCCTCAGCGGAAATGGGCCTCATCTCTCCTGGAAGGGAGAACATCCTGGATATTCTCGAGGTGCGGCAGGTGCTATTGACTTACCATGGGGACCTCAGGGACCCGCTCTGGTGGCCTCAGTAAAGGCCAGTCCCCATGAGAATTCCTCGGGGGCCTCTCGGGATTCCTCTCCCGTCGATGCTGGGGCCTAAGACCTTGTGTGGAGTCGGTGCCGGAACCTGAGGATTCCTCTCCAGTGCTGACATGGATCTTGGGGTACTTCTGGAGTCTCCCCAGGGGAGTTAGTCCTTGTCTCGAGTGGGAGCATGCACGTGAGATTTTCCTCCCGAGCTGTAACAGCAGTGTCCGCGCTTCCCTTCGCGTGGATCAAGGGATCTCTGGCTTTCCCTTCAGGCTTTCACAGGAGTTCCCAGGAAATTTTCCCACAGGGCTGTCCTACGTACCCACCGTGGTGTGAGTCGATGCTCGCTTGAAAGTCGAGGTGTGGCAGGGAAAACAGGTTTCACTGGAATGGACTGAGACATCAGGGGGACTCTGGGAATGGTCGCACGACCCTGGAGTTCCTCTCGCCTTTCCTGTGGAGAGCGCCTCCTCTTGAGATGCGACGGGAACACGGGAATTCTTTCCCGACCACGCAGGGAGAATTATCTCTCCTCTCGAGCTAGCAAGCGGAAACTGGCCTCCTCTGGATGTGGGCGGGACTTTCGTGCTTCCTGTCGAGTGGAGACGAGTATGTCGGGGGAACTTCTTGAGTTGCAGCAATGGCGAGAAGGACCCATTGGATTTCCAGATGTTAGATTTGATTAGCCTCAAGACGCCTCAGCGGAAATGGCCTCATCTCGCCTGGAGGGGAGAACCTCCTGGATTTTCTCGAGTTGCGGCAGGTGCTCTCGACTTACGACGGGGACCTCAGGGACCCACTCTGGTGGCCTCAGGAAAGGCCAGTCCCCATGCGAGTTGCTCGGTGGCTCTCAGGATTCCTCTCCGTCGATGCCGGGCCTAAGACCTTATGTGGAGTCGGTTCTGGAACCTGAGGATTCCTCTCCAGTGCTGACATGGATCTTGGGGTACTTCTGGAGTCTCCCCAGGGGAGTCAGTCCTCGTCTCGAATGGGGGCATGCACGTGCGCTTCCCTCCCGAGCTGTAGGAGCAGTGTCACGCTTCCCTTCGCGTGGATCAAGGATCTGTGGCTTTCCCTCGAGGTTTCCCACGAGGCTTTTCCGAGGCTTTCCCACGGGCTGTCCCACGTGCCACCGTGGTGTGAGTGGATCCTCGGCTTGAAAGTCGAGGCAGTGCAGGGAAAACAGGTTTCCCTGGAATGGACTGAGACATCTGGGGGACTCTGGGAATGGTGGCACGACCCTGGAGTTCCTCTCGCCTTTCCTGTGGAGAGGGCCTCCTGTTGAGAAGCGACGGGAACGCCGGAATTCTTTCCCGAACACGCAGGGAAAGGATCCCTCCTCTCGAGCTAGGAGGCAGAAACGCGGCTCCTCGCGATGTGGGCGGGACTCGCGTGCTTCCTCTCGAGTGGAGACGGGTATGTAGGGGAACTTTTTGAGTTGCAGCAAGGGTGTGAAGGACCCTTTGGAAGTTCCAGAGGTTAGGTGTGATTAGCCTCGAAACACCTCAGCGGAAATGAGCCTCATCTCGCCTGGAGGGGAGAACCTCCTGGGGATTTTCTCGAGTTGCGGATAGGTGTTCTCGACTTACGTCGGGGACCTCAGGGACCCGCTCTGGTTGCATCAGGAAAGGCCAGTCCCCATGCGAGTTGCTCGGCGGCCTCTGGGGATTACTCTCCCGTCGATGCTGGGCCTAAGACCTTGTGTGGAGTCGGGTGGCTGGAACCTGAGGATTCCTCTCCAGTGCTGACATGGATCTTGGGGTACTTCTGGAGTCTCTCCAGGGGAGTCAGTCCTCGTCTCGAGTGGGGGGCATGCACGTGAGCTTTCCTCCCGAGCTGTAGCAGCAGTGTGGCCCTTTCCCTTCGCGTGGATCAAGGGATCTGTGGCTTTCCGTCGAGGCTTCCCAGGAGACTTTCCCACGAGGCTTTCCCACAGGGCTGTCCCATGTACCACCTTGGTGTGAAATCGATCCTCGCTTGAAAGTAGAGGCAGTGCAGGGAAAACAGGTTTCCCTGGAATGGACTGAGACATCTGGGGGACTCTGGGAATGTTGCCACGACCCTGGAGTTCCTCTCGCCTTTTCTGTGGAGAGCGCCTCGTCTTGAGATGCGACGGGAACGCCGGGAATTCTTGACCGACCACGGACAGAAAGGATCCCTCCTTTCGTGCCAGGAGGCGGAAACGGGGCTCCTCTGGATGTGGGCAGGACTCTCGTGCTTCCTCTCGAGTGGAGACGGGTATGTCGAGGAACTTCTTGAGTTGCCGCAAGGGTGTGAATTACACATTGGAAGTTCCTGAGGTTAGGTGTGATTAGCCTCGAAACACCTCAGCGGAAATGAGCCTCATCTCGCCTGGAGGGGAGAACCTCCTGGATTTTCTCGAGTTGCGGTAGGTGTTCTCGACTTACGTCCGGGGACCTCAGGGACCCGCTCTGTTGGCCTCAGGAGAAGCCAGTCCCCATGCGAGTTGCACGGGGGCCTCTCGGGATTCCTCTCCCTTTGATGCCGGGGCCTAAGACCTTGTGTGGAGTCGGTGCCGGAACCTGAGGATTCCTCTCCCAGTGCTGACATATATCTTGGGGAACTTCTGGAGTCTCCCCAGGGGAGTCAGTCCTCGTCTCGAGTGGGGGCATCCAGGTGCGCTTTCCTCCCGAGATTTAGCAGCTGTGTCACGCTTCCCTTCGCAGGATCAAGGGATCTGTGGCTTTCCCTCGAGGCTTTCCCACGAGGCTTTCCCACGAGGCTTTCCCACAGGGCTGTCCCACGTGCCACCGATGTGTGAGTCTATCCTCGGCTTGAAAGTCGAGGCCAGTGCAGGGAAAACAGGTTTCCCTGGAATGGACTGAGACATCTCGGGGCCTCTGGGAATGGTGGCACGACCCTGGAGTTCCTCTCGCCATTTCTATGGAGAGCGCCTCCTCTTGAGATATGACGGGAACGCCGGGAATCCTTTCCCGACCACGCAGGGAAAGGATGCCTCCTCTCGAACTATGAGGCGGAAACGTGGGTCCTCTGGATGTGGGCGTGACGCTCGTGCTTCCTCTCGAGTGGAGACTCGTATGTCGGGGAACTTCTTGAGTTGCAGCAAGGGTGTGAAGGACCCTTTGGAAGTTCCAGAGGTTAGGTGTGATTAGCCTCGAGACGCCTCAGCGGAAATGGCCCTCATCTCGCCAGGAGGGAAGAACCTCCTGGATTTTCTCGAGTTGCGGCAGGTGCTCTTGTCTTACGACGGGGACCTCAGGGACCCGCTCTGGTGGCCTAAGGAAAGGCAAGTCCCCAAGCGAGATGCTCGGGGGCCTCTCGGAATTCCTCTCCTGTCGATGCTGGAGCCTACGACCTTGTGTGGAGTCGGTGCCGGAAACTGAGGATTCCTCTCCAGTGCTGACATGGATCTTGGGGTACTTCTGGAGTCTCCCCAGGGGAGTCAGTCCTCGTCTCGAGTGGGGGCATGCACGTGAGCTTTCCTCCCGATCTGTAGCAGCAGTGTCACGCGTCCCTTCACGTGAATCAAGGGATCTGTGGCTAGCCCTCGAGGCTTTCCTACGAGGCTTTCCCACAGGGCTGTCCCACGTGCCACCGTGGTGTGAGTCGATCCTCGGCTTGAAAGTCGAGGCAGTGCAGGGAAAAACAGTTTTCCCTGGAATGGACTGAGACATCTGGGGGACTGTGGGTATGGTGTCACGAACCTGGATTTCCTCTCGCCTTTCCAGAGGAGAGCGCCTCCTCTTGAGATGCGAAGGGAACGCCGGGAATTCTTTCCCGACCACACAGGGAAAGGATCCCACCTCTCGGAGCTATGAGGCGGAAACGGGGCTCATCTGGAATGTGGGCAGGACTCCTGTGCTTCCTCTCCGAGTGGAGACGGGTATGTCGGGGAATTTCTTGAGTTGCCAGCCAGGTTGTGAAGAATCCTTTGAAATTTCCAGAGATTAGGGTGTGATTAGCTTCCAGACGACTCAGCCGGAAATGAGCCTCATCGCCGCTGGAGGGGAGAACCTCCTGGATTTTCTCCAGTTGAGGCAGGTGCTCACAACTTACGACCGGGACCTCAGGGACCTGCTCTGGTGGCCTCAGGAAAGACCAGTCCCCATGGGAATTGCTCGTGGGCCTCTCGGGATTCCTCTCCCGTCAATGCCGGGGCCTAAGACATTGTGTGGAGATGGTGCTGGAACCTCAGGATTCCTCTCCAGTGCTGACATGGATCTTGAGGGACTTCTGGAGTCTCCCCAGGGAAGTCAGTCCTCGTCTTCAGTGGTGGCATGCACGTGCGCTTTCCTCCCGAGCTGTAGCAGTAGTGTTACCCTTCCCTTGGCGTGGATCAAGGGATCTGTGGCTTTCCCTCGAGGATTTCCCACGAGGTTTTCCACGAGGCTTTCCCACAGGGCTGTCCCGCCACCATGGTGTGAGTCGATCCTCGGCTTGAAAGTCGAGGCACTGCAGGGAAAACAGGTTTCCCTGGAATGGACTGAGATATCTGGGGGACTCTGGGAATGGTGGCACCACCCTGGAGTTCCTCTCGCCTTTCCTGTGGAGAGCGCCTCCTCTGGAGATGCGACGGGAACCCCAGGAATTCTTTCCCGACACACAGTGAAAGGATCCCTCGTCTCGAGCTATGAGGGAGAAAAGGGGCTCCTCTGGATGTGGGTGGGACTCTCGTGCTTCCTCTCGAGTGGAGACGGGTATGTCGGGGAACTTCTTGAGTTGCAGCAAGGGTGTGAAGGACCCTTTGGAAGTTCCAGAGGTTAGGTGTGATTAGCTTCGAGACGCCTCAGCGGAAATGGGCCTCATCTCGCCTGGAGGGGAGAACCTCCTGGATTTTCTCGAGTTGTGGCAGGTGCTCTCGACATACGACGGGGACCTCAGGGACCCGCACTGGTGGCCTCAGGGAAGGCCAGTCCCCATGCGAGTTGCTCGGGGCCCTCTCGGGATACCTGTCCCATCGATTCCGGGGTCTAAGACCTTGTGTGGAGTCGGTGCCGGAACCTGAGGATTCCTCTCCAGTGTGACATGGATCTTGGGTACTTCTGGAGTCTCCCCAGGGGAGTCAGACATCGACTCGAGTGAGGGCAGGCACGTGCGCTTTCCTCCCGAGCTCTAGCAGCAGTGATACGCTTCCCTTCGCGTGGATCAAGGGATCAGTGGCTTTCCCTCGAGGCTTTCCCACGAGCCTTTCCCACGAGGCTTTCCCACGAGCCTTTCCCACAGGGCTGTCCCACGTGCCACCGTGGTGTGAGTCGATCCTCGGCTTGAAAGTCGAGGCATTGCAGGGAAAACAGGTTTCCCTGGAATGGACAGAGACATCTGGGTGACTCTGGGAATGGTGGCACGAACCTGGATTTCCTCTCGCCTTTCCTGTGGAGAGCGCCTCCTCTTGAGATGCGATGGGAACGCCGGGAATTCTTTCCCGACCACGCAGGTAAGGATCCCTCCTCTCGAACTAGGAGGCGGAATCGGGGCTCCTCTGTATGTGGGCGGGACTCTCCTGCTTCCTCTCCACTGGAGACGGGTATGTCGGGGAGCTTCTTGAGTTGCAGCAAGGGTGTGAAGGACCCTTTGGAAGTTCCACAGGTTAGGTGTGATTAGCCTGGATATGGCTCAGCGGAAATCGGCCTCATCTCGCCTGGAGGGAAGAACAAACTGGATTTTCTCCAGTTGAGGCAGGTGCTCACAACTTACGACCGGGACCTCAGGGACCTGCTCTGGTGGCCTCAGGAAAGACCAGTCCCCATGCGAATTGCTCGGGGGCCACTCGGGATTCTCTCCCGTCGATGCCGAGTCCTAAGACCTTGTGTGGAGATGGTGCCAGAACCTGAGGATTCCTCTCCAGTGCTGACATGGATCTTGGGGTACTTCTGGAGTCTCCCCAGGGGAGTGAGTCCTTGTCTCGAGTGGGGGCAGGCACGTGCGCTTTCCTCCCGAGCTCTAGCAGCAGTGATACGCTTCCCTTCGCGTGGATCAAGGGATCTGTGGCTTTCCCTCGAGGCTTTCCCAAGAGGATTTCCCACGAGGCTTTCCGACAGGGCTATCCCACGTGCCACCGTGGTGTGAGTCGATCCTCGCCGTGAAATTCGAGGCAGTGTAGGAAAAACAGTTTCCTCTGGAATGGACTGAGACATCTGGGCGACTCTGTGAATGGTGGCACGACCCTGGAGTTCCTCTCGCCTTTCCTGTGGAGAGCGCTTCCCCTTGAAATGCGAGCGGAATGGCGGGTATTATTTCCTGACCAAGCAGGGAAAGGATCCCTCATGTCGAGCTTCGATACCAAAAACGGCGTCTCCTCTGGATGTGGGTGGGATCCTCGTGCTTCCTCTCGAGTGGCGACGGGTATGTCGGGGAACTTCTTGAGTTGCAGCAAGGACCCTTTTGAATTTCCAGAGTTTAGGTGTGATGAGCCTCCAGACGCCTCCGAGGAAATGGGCCTCATCTCGCCTGGAGGGGAGAACCTCCTGGATTTTCTAGAGTTGGGCAGGGTCTCTCGAGTTACGACAGGGACCTCAGGGACCCGCTCTGGTGGCCTCAGGAAAGGCCAGTGCCCATGGGAGTTGCAAGGGGCCTTTCGGGATTCCTCTCCCGTCGATGCCGGGGCCTAAGACCTTGTATGGAGTCGATGCCGGAACCTGAGGATTCCTCTCCAGTGCTGACATGGATCTTGGGGTAATTCTGGAGTCTCCCTAGGGGAGTCAGACCTCGACTCGAGTGGGGTCAGGCACGTGCGCTTTCCTCCCGAGCTCCTGCAGGAGTGTTACGCTTCCCTTCATGTGGATCAAGGGAGCAGTGGCTTTCCCTCGATACTTTCCCACGAGGCTTTCCCACAGGGCTGTCCCACGTGCCACCGTGGTGAGAGTCGATCCTTGGCTTGAAAGTCGAGGCAGTGCAGGGAAAACAGTTTTCCCTGGAATGGACTGAGACATCTGGGGGTCTGGGGAATGGTGGCACGACGCTGGATTTCCTCTCGCCTTCCTGAGGAGAGCGCCTCCTCTTGAGATGCGACGGGAACGCCGGGAATTCTTTCCCGACCACGCAGCGAAAGCATCCCACCTCTCGAGCTATGAGGCGGAAACGGGGCTCATCTGGATGTGGGCAGGACTCCTGTGCTTCCTCTCGAGTGGAGACGGGTATGTCGGGGAACTTCTTGAGTTGCAGCGAGGGTGTGAAGGACGCTTTGGAAGTTCTAGATGTTAGGTGTGATTAGCCCCAAGACACCTCAGCGGAAATGGGCCTCATCTCGCCTGGAGGGGAGAATCTCCTGGATTTTCTCCAGTTGAGTCAGGTGCTCACATCTTACGACCGGGACCTCAGGGACCTGCTCTGGTGACCTCAGGAAAGACCCGTCCCCATGCGAATTGCTCGGGGGCCTCTCAGGATTCCTCTCCCGTCGATGCCAGGGCCTAAGACATTGTGTGGAGATGGTGCGGGAACCTCAGGATTCCTCTCCAGTGCTGACAAGGATCTTGAGGGACTTCTGGAGTCTCCCCAGGGAAGTCAGTCCTCGTCTCCAGTGGTGGCATGCACGTGAGCTTTCCTCCCGAGCTGTAGCAGCTGTGTCACGCTTCCCTTGGCATGGATCAAGGGATCTGTGGCTTTCCCTCGAGGATTTCCCACTAGGTTTTCCCACGAGGCTTTTCCACAAGGCTGTCCACGTGCCACCATGGTGTGAGTCAATCCTCGGCTTGAAAGTCGAGGCAGTGCAGGGAAAACAGGTTTCCCTGGAATGGACTGAGATATCTGGGGGACTCTGGGAATGGTGGCACGACCCTGGAGCTCCTCTCGCCTTTCCTGTGGAGAGCGCCTCCTCTGGAGATACGACGGGAACCCAGGAATTCTTTCCCGACACACAGAAAGGATACCTCGTCTCGAGCTATGAGGGAGAAATGGGCTCCTCTGGATGTGGGCGGGACTCTCTTGCTTCCTCTCGAGTGGAGACGGGTATGTCGGGGAACTTCTTGAGTTGCAGCAAGGGTGTGAAGG
>NW_017195008.1:0-9096 GCF_001704415.2 Capra hircus
AGGACTCGTACAGCTGGGCATGTGATTGTTTGAGGCCTCCGTTCCCCAGGAGGCACAGGAAGCTTAAAGCATCCTAGGAATGTAGGGGCATCCGAGGAGTCAAAATCTTTATAATAGGACTGATTAAAAGTTTCATTTTTTGGGTCAATGCTTGCTGCTAAAATTTTCATATCCTTTATTTTTAGATAGAGTTGGTATATTAAAAAACAAGTGTAACTTTAATGGCTTTAAGGAAATGCAAGATTAAAGAAAAACACTTCAGAGGAAACAAAATTAACATTCATTAAGGAAGAGAGCCAAAAAGTGTTTAACAAGCCTCTTGGCCAGAAGATAATGTAAATCACCAGAGACCTTTTGTATACAAAATGATGTACAGAAAGAGTCTGGGGTGCAAACGCTACATAATTTTGTGTTACCCATTGAACTCCATGTTTTATCAAAAGTATAAAAGGCTTTATGAACAATAAAGGATGGGGCCAGTTTCTCGGACCAGTTTCTCGAACTAGTCTCTCGGCCTGGTTTCTTGAGACTCAGGCTCCCCCCGTGTCTTTTTCTCTCTTTCTTCTTCTCTCCCTTTCCTTCTCTCTGCTTTTTACTTTAACTTCAGGCTGAATCTCCACCAGGGGCGCGGAGGCTCGCCAGGTCTACTTACTTGCCTGGCTGTTAAGACCTGCACGAAAGGGAGCTTAAGGTGAGGCACCCTTAGATATTCAAGCAGGGGCTGGTGGCCCAACGTAGATGGTGAAAATTCTTTGTCTGGAATTTTATTGGCCTTCCACGTAAACCAAGATATTCAGCCCTTTTCCTCCAGTTAATCTTCTTACTACACTATAATTTCTTAATCTAATCTTACATTAATAAATAAAAAAGACTTTCCACGACAACGCCGTCCATCCGTCGAATTCCCTGGATCCAGCGGGGCTGGACCCCGGCAGACTGAGATATCTGGGGGACTCTTGGAATGGTGGCATGACCCTGGAGTTCCTCCGCCTTTCCTGTGGAGAGCGCCTCCTCATGAGATGCGACGGGAACACCGGGAATTCTTTCCCGAACATGCAGGGAAAGGATACCTGACCTCGAGGTATGAGGCGGAAACGGGGCTCCTCTGGATGTGGGCGGGATTCTCGTGCTTCCTCTCGAGTGGAGTCAGGTATGTCGGGGAACTTCTTGAGTTGCAGCAAGGGTGTGAAGGACCCTTTGGAAGTTCCAGATGTTAGGTATGGTTAGCCTCGAGACGCCTCAGAGGAAAAGGGCCTCATCTCGCCTGGAGGGGAGAACCTCCTGGATTTCTCGAGTTGCGGCAGGTGCTCTTGACTTACTACGGGGACCTCAGGGAACCGCTCTGGTGGCCTCAGGAAAGGCCAGTCCCCATGCGAGTTGCTCTGGGGCCTCTCGGGATTCCTCTCCCGTCGATGCCGGGGCCTAAGACCCTGTGTGGAGTCGGTGCCGGAACCTGAGGTTTCCTCTCCAGTGCTGACATGGATCTTGGGGTACTTCTGAAGTCTCCCCAGGGGAGTTAGTCGTCGTCTTGTGTGGGGGCATGAACGTGCGCTTTCCTCCCGAGCTGTAGCAGCAGTGCAACGCTTCCCTTCGCGTGGATCAAGGGATCTGTGGCTTTCCCTCGTGGCTTTCCCACGAGGCTTTCCCACAGTGCTGTCCCACGTGCCATCGTGGTGTGAGTCGATCCTCGGCTAGAAATTCGAGGCAGTGCAGGGAAATCAGGTTTCCCTGAAATGGACTAAGACATCTGGGGGACTCTGGGAATGGTGGCACGACCCTGGAGTTCCTCTCGCCTTTCCTGTGGAGAGCACCTCCTCTTGAGATGCGACAGGAACGCCCGGAATTCTTTCCCGACCACGCAGGGAAAGGATCCCTCCTCTCGAGCTAGGAGGCGGAAACGGGGCTCCTCTGGATGTGGGCGGGTCTCTGGTGCTTCCTCTCGAGTGGAGACGGGTATGTCGGGGGAACTTCTTGAGTTGCAGCAAGGGGTGTGAAGGGTCCTTTGCAAGTTCCAAAGGTTAGGTGTGATTAGCCTCGAGACGCCTCAGCGGAAATGGGCCTCATCTCGCCTGGAGGGGAGAACCTCCTGGATGTTCTCAAGTTGCGGCAGGTGCTCTCGACTTACGACGGGGACCTCAGGGACCCGCTCTGGTGGCCTCAGGAAAGGCCAGTCCCCAAGCGAGTTGCTCGGGGGCCTCTCGGGATTCTTCTCCCGTAGATGCCGGGGCCTAAAACCTTGTGTGGAGACGGTGCCGGAACCTGAGGATTCCTCTCCAGTGCTGACATGGATCTTGGGGTATTTCTGGAGTCTCCCCAGGGGAGTCAGTCCTCGTCTCGAGTGGGGGCATGCACGTGCGCTTTCCTCCCGAGCTGTAGCAGCAGTGTCACGCTTCCCTTCGCCTGGATCAAGGGATCTGTGCCTTTCCCTTGAGGCTCTCCCACGAGGCTTTCCCAGAAGGCTTTCTCACAGGGCTGTCCCACGTGCCACCGTGGTGTGAGTCGATCCTCGGCTTGAAAGTCGCGGGCAATCGAGGGAAAACAGATTTCCCTGGAATGGACTTAGACATCTGCGAGACTCTGGGAATGGTGGCAAGACCCGGGAGTTCCTCTCGCCTTCCAGTGGAGAGCGCCTCCTCTTGAGATGCGACGGGAATGCCGGGAATTCTTTCCCGACCACGCAGGGAAAGGATCCCTCCTCTCGAGCTAGGAGGCGGAAACGGGGCTCCTCTGGATGTGGGCGGGCTCTCGTGCTTACTCTGGAGTAGAGACGGGAATGTCGGGGAACTTCTTGAGTGGCAGCAAGGGTGTGAAGGACCCTTTGGAAGTTCCAGAGGTTAGGTGTGATTAGCCTCGAGACGCCTCAGCGGAAATGGGCCTCATCTCGCCTGGAGGGGACAACCTCCTGGATTGTTTCTAGTTGCGGCAGGTCCTCTCGTCTTACGACGGAGACCTCAGGGACCCGCTCTGGTGGCCTCAGGAAAGGCCAGTCCCCATGCGAGTTGCTCGGGGGCCTCTCGGGATTTCTCTGCCGTTCATGCCGGGGCTTAAGACCTTGTGTGGAGTCGGAGCCGGAACGTGAGGATTACTCTCCAGTGCTGACATGGATCTTGGGGTACCTCCGGAGTCTCCCCAGGGGAGTCAGTCCTCGTCTCAAGTAGGGGCATGCACGTGTGCTTTCCTCCCGAATTGCAGCAGCAGTGTCACGCTTCCCTTCCCGAGGATCAAGGGATCAGTGGCTTTCCCTCGGGGCTTTCCCATGAGGCTTTCACACGAGGCTTTCCCACAGGGCTGTCCCACGTGCCACCGTGGTGTGAGTCGATCCTCGGCTTGAAAGTTGAGGCAGTGCAGGGAAAACAGGTTTCCCTGGAATGGACTGAGATATCTGGGGCACTCTGGGAATGGTGGCACCACCCTGGAGTTCCTATCGCCTTTCCTGTGGAGAGCGCCTCTTTTTGAGATGCGACGGGAACGCCGGGAATTCTTTCCCCGACCACGCAGGGAACGGATCCCTGCTCTCGAGCTAGGAGGCGGAAACGGGGCTCCTCTGGATGTGGGCGGGACTCTCGTGCTTCCTCTCGAGTGGAGATGGGTTTATCTGGGAACTTCTTAAGTTGCAGCAGGGGTGTGAAGGACCCTTTGGAAGTTTCAGAGGTTATGTGTGATTAGCCTCGAGACGCCTCAGCGGAAATGGGCCTCATCACGCCTGGAGGTGAGAACCTCCTGGATTTTCTCGAGTTGCGGCAGGTGCTCTCAACTTACAAAGGGCACAATAGGGACCCGCTCTGTTGGCCTTAGGAAAGGCCAGTCCCCATGCGAGTTGCTCGGGGGCCTCTCGGGATTCCTCTCCCGACGATGCCGGGGCCTAAGACCTTGTGTGGAGTCGGTGCTGGAACCTGAGGATTCCTCTCCAGTGCTGACATGGATCTTGGGGTACTTCTGGAGTCTCCCCAGGGGAGTCAGTCCTGGTCTCGAGTTTGGGTATGCACGTGCGCTTTCCTCCCGAGCTCTAGCAGCATTGTCACGCTTCCCTTCGCGTGGAACAAGGGATCTGTGGCTTTCCCTCGAGGCTTTCCCACGAGGCTTTCCAATGAATCCTTCCCACAGGCCTCTCCCACGTGCCACCATGGTGTGAGTCGATCCTCGGCTTGAAAGTCGAGGCAGTGCAGGGAAAACAGGTTTCCCTGGAATGGACTGAGACATCTGGGGGACTCTGGGAATGGTGGCCGGACCCTGGAGTTCCTCTCGCCTTTCCTGTGGAGAGCTCCTCTTTTTGAGATGCGACGGGAACGCAGGGAATTCTTTCCCGACCACGCAGGGAAAGGATCCCTCCTTTCGAGCTAGGAGGTGGAAACTGGGCTCCTCTGGATGTGGGTGGGACTCTCGTGCTTCCTCTCGAGTGGAGACGGGTATGTCGAGGAACTTCTTGAATTGCAGCAAGGGTGTGAAGGACCCTTTGGAAGTTCCAGAGGTTAGGTGTGATTAGCCTCGAGACGCTGCTGCGGAAATGGGCCTAATCTCTCCTGGAGGGGAGAACCTCCTGGATTTTCTCGAGTTGCGGCAGGTGCTCTCGACTTATGATGGTGACCTCAGGGACCCGCTCTGGTGGCCTCAGGCAAGGCCAGTCCCCAGCGAATTGGTCGACGGCATCTCGGGATTCCTCTCCTGTCGATGCCGGGGCCTAAGACCTTGTGTGGAGTCGGTGCCGGAACCTGAGGTTTCCTCTCCGGTGCTGACATGGATCTTAGGGTATTTCTGGAGTCTCCCCAGGGGAGTCAGTCCTCGTCTCGTATTGGGGCATGCACGTGCGATTTCCTCTCGAGTTGTAGCAGCAGTGTCACGCTTCCCTTCGCGTGGATCAAGGGATCTGTGCCTTTCCCTCAAGGCTTGCCCAGGAGGCTTTCCCCACAGGGCTGTCCCACGTGCCACCATGGTGTGAGTCAATCCTCGGCTTGAAAGTCGAGGCAGTGCAGGGAAAACAGGTTTCCCTGGAATGGACTGAGACATCTGGGGGACTCTGGGAATGGTGGCACGACCCTGGAGTTCCTCTCGCCTTTCCTGTGGAGAGCGCCTCCTCTTGAGATGCGACGGAAACGCCGGGGAATTCTTTCCCGACCACACAGGGAAAGGATCCCTCCTCTCGAGCTAGGAGGCGGAAACGGGGCTCCTCTGGATGAGGGCGGGACTCTCGTGGTTCCTCTCGAGTGGAGACGGGCATGTCACGGAACTTCTTGAGTTGCAGCAAGAGTGTGAAGGACCCTTTGGAAGTTCCAGAAGTTAGGTGTGATTAGCCTCGAGACGCCTCAGCGGAAATGGGCCTCATCTCGCCTGGAGGGGGAACCTCCTGGATTTTCTCGAGTTGCGGCAGGTGCTCTCAACTTACGATGGGGACCTCAGGAACCCGCTCTTGTGGTCTCAGGAAAGGCCAGTCGCCATGCGAGTTGCTCGGGGGCCTCTTGGGATTCCTCTCCCGTCAATGCCGTGGCCTAAGACCATGTGTGGAGTAGGTGCCTGGAATCTCAGCATTCCTTTCCAGTGCTGACATGGATCTTGGGGTACGTCTGGAGTCTCCTCAGGAGAGTCAGTCCTCGTCTCGAGTGGGGGCACGCACGTGCGCTTTCCTCCCGAGCTGAAGCAGCAGTGTCGTGCTTGCCTTCGCATGGATCAAGAGATAAGGGGCTTTCCCTCGAGGCTTTCCCACGAGGCTTTCCCATGAGGCTTTCCCACAGGGCTGTCCCACCGTGCCACCGTGGTGTGAGTCGATCCTCGGCCTTGAAAGTCGAGGCAATGCAGGGAATGCTGGTTTCCCTGGAATGGACTGAGACATCTGGGGGACTCTGGGAATGGTGGCCCGACCCTGGAGTTTCTCTCGCCTTTCCTGTGGAGAGCGCCTCCTCTTGAGAAGTGACGGAAACGCCGGGAATTCTTTCCCGACCATGCAGGGAAAGGATCCTTCCTCTCCGAGCTAGGAGGCGGAAACGGGGCTCCTCTGGATGTGGACGGGACTCTCGTGCTTCCTATCGAGTCGAGACAGGTATGTCGGGGAACTGCTTGAGTTGCAACATGGTTGTAAAGGACCCTTTGGAAGTTCCAGATGTTAGATGTGATTAGCCTGGAGACGCCACAGTGGAAATGGGCCTCGTCTCGCCTGGAGGGGAGAACCTCTTGGATTTTCTCGAGTTGCGGCAGGTGCTCTCGACTTACGACGGGGACCTCAGGGACCCGCTCTGGTGGCCTCAGGAAAGGCCAGTCCCCATGCGAGTTGCTCGGGGGCCTCTCGGGATTCCTCTCCCATCGATGCCGCGGCCTAAGACCTTGTGTGGAGTCGCTGCCGGAACCTGAGGATTCCTCTCCAGTGCTGACATGGATCTTGGGGTACTTCTGGAGTCTCCCCAGGGGAGTCAGTCCTCGTCTCGAGTGGGGGCATGCACGTGCGCTTTCCTCCCGAGCTGTAGCAGCAGTGTCACGCTGCCCTTCGCGTGGATCAAGGGATCTGTGGCTTTCCCTCGAGGCTTTCCCACGAGGCTTTCCTAACGAGGCTTTCCCACAGGGTGTCCCACGTGCCACCGTGGTGTGAGTCGATCCTCGGCTTGAAAGTCGAGGCAGTGCAGGGAAATCAGGTTTCCCTGGAATGGATGGAGACATCTGGTTGTCTCTGGGAATGGTGGCACGACCCTGGAGTTCCTCTCGCCTTTCCTGTGGAGAGCGCCTGCTCTTGAGATGCGACGGGAACGCCGGGAATTCTTTCCCGACCACGCAGGGAAAGGATCCCTCCTCTCGAGCTAGGAGGCGGAAACGGGGCTCCTCTGGATGTGGCCAGGACTCTCGTGCTTCCTCTCAAGTGGAGCCGGGTATGTCGGGGAACTTCTTGAGTTGCAGCAAGGGTGTGAAGTACCCTTTGGAAGTTCCAGAGGTTAGGTGTGATTAGCCTCGAAACACCTCAGCGGAAATGGGCCTCATCTGGCCTGGAGGGGAGAACCTCCTGGATTTTCTCGAGTTGCAGCAGGTGCTCTCGACTTACGACGGGGACCTCAGGGACCCGCTCTGGTGGCCTCAGGAAAGGCCAGTCCCCATGCGAGTTTCTCGGGGGCCTCTCGGATTCCTCTCCCTTCGATGTCGGGGCCTAAGACCTTGTGTGCAGTCGGTGCCGGAACCTGAGGATTCCTTTCCAGTGCTGACATGGATCTTGGGGTACCTCTGGAGTCTCCCCAGGGGATTCAGGCCTCGTCTCGAGTGGGGGCATGAGTGTGCCCTTTCCTCCCATGCTGTAGCAGCAGTGTCATGCTTCTGCTTGCGTGGACCAAGGGATCTGTGACTTTCCCTCGAGTCTTTCCCTCGAGGCTCTCCCACAGGGCTGTCCACGTGTCTCGGTGGTGTGAGTCGATCCTCGGCGTGAAAGCCGAGGCAGTGCAGGGAAAACAGGTTCCTGTGGAATGGACTGAGACATCTGGGGGAGTCTTGGAATGGTGGCACGACCCTGCAGTTCCTCTCCCCCTTTCCTTTGGAGAGCGCCTCCTCTTGAGATGCGATGGGAATGCCGGGAATTCTTTCCCGACCATGTAGGGAAAGGATCCCTCATCTCGAGCTACGAGCCGGAAACGGAGCTCCTCTGGATGTGGCCGGGACCCTCGTGTTTCCTCTTGAGTGGAGACGGGTATGTCGGGGAACTTCTTGAGTTGCAGCATGACTGTGAAAGACTCTTTTGAAGTTCCAGAGTTCACGTGTGATTAGCCTCGAGACACCTCAGTGGAAACGGGCCTCATCTCGCCTGCAGGGGAGAACCTCCTGGATTTTCTCGAGTTGCGTCAGGTGCTCTCGAGTTACGACGGAGACATCAGGGACCCGCTCTGGTGACCTCAGGAAAGGCCAGTCCCCATGCGAGGTGCTAGGGGGCCTCTCAGGATTCCTCTCCCGTCGATGCCGGGGCCTAAGACCTTGTGTGGAGTCGGGACCGGAACCTGAGGATTCCTCTCCAGTGCTGACATGGATCTTGGCGTACTTCTGGAGTCTCCCAAGCTTGCGTCAGTTCTCGGCTCGAGTGGGGTCATGCACGTGCGCTTTAATCCCGAGCGGTAGCAGCAGTGTCGCGCTTCCCATCTCGTGGATCAAGGTATCTGTGGCTTTCCCTCGAGGCTTTCCCGAGGCTTTCCCACGAGGCTTTCCCACAGGGCTGTCCCACGTGCCACAGTGGTGTGAGTCGATCCTCGGCTTGAAAGTCGAGTCAGTGCGGGGAAACAGGTTTCCCTGGAATGGACTGAGACATCTGGGGGACTCGGAGAATGGTGGCATGTCCCTGGAGTTCCTCTCGCCTTTCCTGTGGAGAGCGCCTCCTCTTGAGATGCGACGAGAACGCGGGAATTCTTTCCCGACCTCGAAGGGAAAGGATCCCTCCTCTCGAGCTATGAGGCGGAAACGGGGCTCCTCTGGATGTGGGCGGAACTATCGTGCTTCCTCTTAAGTGCAGACGGGTATGTCGGGGAACTTCTTGATTTGCAGCAAGGGTGTGAAGGACCCTTTGGAAGTTCCAGAGTTTAAGTGTGCTTAGCCTTGAGATGTGTCAGCGGAAATAGGCTTCATTTTGCCTGGAGGGGAGAACATCCTTGATTTTCTCCAGTTGCGGCAGGTGCTCTCGACTTACAATGGGGACCGCAGGGACCCGCTCTGGTGGCCTCAGGAAAGGCCAGTCAAGATCAAGACAGCATTGGAGAGGGAGAGACATCACGAGAGGCTCCCGAGCAACTCGCATGGGAGTGGCCTTTCCTGAGGCCCCAAAAGCGGGTCCCTGAGGTCCCCGTCGTAAGTCGAGAGCACCTGGCGCAACTCGAAAAAATCCAGGAGGTTCTCCCCTCCAGGCGAGATGAGACCCATTTGCGCTGAGGCATTCGAGGCTAATCACACCTAACCTCTGGAACTTCCAAAGGGCCCTTCACACCATTGCTGCAACTCAAGAAGTTCCCCGACATACCCGTTTCCACTCGAAAGGAAGCACGAGAGTCCCGCCCACAACCAGAAGAGCCCCGTTTCAGCCCATAGCTCGAGAGGGGGATCCTTTCCCTTCGTGGTCGGGAAGAATTTTCCGGCGTTCCCGATCCCATCTCA